>NC_135877.1:12813399-13068399 GCF_031162955.1 Sander vitreus
AAAACAAGCAATGTAAAGACATCAACTTAAGCTTTAGGAAATTGTGATGACAATTTGTAGACCAAACAATAAGTTGATCACTTGAGAAAATCATCTGCAGCCTAATTGATAATGGTCATCATCATTAGATGCAGCCCTAGTGTGGTCTTCGTTCCACCAAGTCTAGGTGATCTCGGTGGAAGTGGGTCACAATAAATGACAACTGAAATGATTGCTTTAGCTGTCAAATACATGTAGTGGAGTAAGAGCTACAATATTATCCTGTTAAATGAAGAGGGGTAGAAGTATAAAGTAGCAGCAAATACTAGAATTGTATTGAAATACCACTGGATAATGAATGTAGTCTACTCTGGTAAAGACACAGGTTCTGCAACTACTGTATACAACTGCAGCTTCTACCAGCAGTCTGCTTCTGGGTTGGAGCAGATTGGTCTGTGATGCTGAGTCCAGAGTTGTCTGAACGGCTCCTTGCCAGTTAAGACAGATTTGCCGAGTCACTGGGCAGTTCAGTCAGCTGCCAGTTATTCACCAGAATTGGCAGATTTAGTATGAGCTAAGTTTAAAGCTCGGACATTGAATTTAATGCAGTAAATAAATCAAGGACCAAAGGATAATTTTCAAGTACTTTAACGAATAACAAGTATATCAAATTGTTCAGCCTGCTGTGATGCAGTGAAATTAGCACATACCAACTAATCAAAAGAAAAAAATTAGGAGTTGTGACGTTGTTGATCTTCTTTTGAATCCTCCTCATGGTCTGGATGATCAGAGGATGACTAACCCTGCATCCTCTGTCTTCGCTCTGTACTTGAATTTAGCTAAGATTACATATAAAGAGCTGAGGAGAGAAAGGCAGAACAGTCCCCAGCTGACAGGAGAAAATTGGAAGCACTTTGCTTAGAATTCAATTGATACATTGATCATTGAATTAGTTAATCAAGAGTGACAGTCAAATGGATTTTGAATGAGTTCACAAAGCTCCTAAAGAGAAGTTTCGACTGAAGCCTTTTCTTCAAATCAATTGAATCAATACAAATACAGACACCTGCATGTTTGAGTTATTTGGCTGAAAGTGAAATCTGAAAGTGAAATTCCTGTCCTGACCTCCCTTTGATCCTGTGGAGTTTCCTCCATTTTCCTCCCACATTCCAAAGACACACAAACGAGTTGGACTGGAGACTCCAGATCACCCACAGGTGTGGATCTGTGTTAGCTCTGTGAACGCCTGGCGAGCAGTCAAAGGGTGTCTCCTTACTTTCCAGCCAGGGGGACAGGTTGGGCTAGTGGGATAGTGGGGATAGATAATGGGCAGCTCCCACTTAGAAACCACATTAAAAAATATCTAATGATGTGCTTTAGCATGGCTACTATTCTTTCATTAGAACATGCTCTGTGACATATACATGATGTGATGAGATATTTGTGCTTTATTTAGTGTGAAAATGACTAAAATAATTGAATAGAATAGCCTTTTTATATGGTCAAATAAATAAACACATATCAGTCTAAAACATGTTCTCAGTCCTGCTGAATAACGTTCCTGAGTACTGACTGTACTGTGAATCAAGCTCTTTATTTGTATCCAGATTAAAATAGATGTCTGTTTTTAAGTGGTAATATGATTAAATGTTTGTCTCAGTATTCCAGTGGTTATTTGGCATGCGCGCAATGTCAGTCTCTAACCATGCAGACGCCAAATTGTCTGCCAAACTGCTTGTCTTTTGTTATGACATTCGTGTCTGTGTGAGTATTTGTGATGTATCTTTTTAAGATGGAATTGTCTGACCGTAATCCCCTTTGCTTGTGTAAGCTTTCATTTTTAATTGAAGCATTATACGTGTTTCCGTTGCTGCATCTTATCTGGCTATTGTCTGCCTCTCCATGCTTTGCTTTGAAATAGTTACATGTAATTACGTCATGGATTGTTTTTCGTGTCCTGCAATAACAATATATATGTAGAATACATTCAAAACTCTTCAAAGTGAGTGCCCCTAAACCTAAATAAAATGCTGCTTCAGATGAGATATGAGATGCATATCTTCTCTTTACGGAGTGACCTTCAAAGAGGAAACTAGTCGGCAGGTATTGTGTTGAGAAGCTGTGCTTGGGTTGGACCTGCTTCTCTCTGTTTAATTGTGTACATTTAATCTTGCTTTGTTAAAGACATGATGTCTTATGTGGGATTTCTTTGTCCTGCAGCTACCTGAAGCGTTTCAAGGTGATGAAAATCAAGGTTCTTCGTTCGTGGTGCAGACAGATCCTCAAAGGCCTCCACTTCCTGCACACCAGAACCCCGCCCATCATTCACAGGGACCTGAAATGCGACAACATCTTTATCACGGGGCCCACGGGCTCGGTGAAGATAGGGGACCTAGGTTTAGCCACGCTAAAAAGGGCCTCCTTTGCCAAGAGTGTCATAGGTAGGAAAAAATGTGCACTGCCACTAAACAACAAACATAATTTGCGAATTTGTATAAGCAAAGACATGAACACAGACACATTGTGAACTGCTACACACGCTACTGTAGATGCATTTTACTACTTCTAAATGTCTGGTTGTAAAAGCAAACCGCAGGTATTTGAAATGTGAAATACACACCAGTCAGTCTTCTATTAAGCTGTCTGGAGATGTGATGGCTGCAAACACACCAAAAACACACCCTGCACAAAATACACACTCAAGTCGAGTCAAAAGTGTCTGCTGTGTTCCAAAATATAACTTGGCTGCCATTCAGTTTAGTTAACAGACATTCTGGTATCATACACATTCGCGCACAAGTACATTATTGTGCAAATTCTCATGCACTTGAGGCGAAAATGATATGCTTTGTAAATCTCACAGCTGCTTTGTAGTAGTTAGGCAGACCTCAAGTATTTGGAAATCCACAAACAGACAGACACACACACACACGTATGCATGAACACACATGACTTGTCGTGTGTTTGCACACAAACAACAAGTCTAATATGGGGTACCAGTAATGAGTTTGTAATTTAAAATATCCAGCTGTGGGGAATCTTTATGGTTTAAAGGACAATTCCGGCACAAAATGAACCTAGGGGTTAATATCATATGTGTACCGAGTCGAACGTTCTCTGGGATCTGTTTTCAATCAAATGTATTCAAACCAGTTGAATCACGAGCGCTGTGTTTGAGCTATGTTACTGGTTACTGGTTGCACGTTGTCCGTCATGACTGTTATCGTAGATGGCGTCCGCATGTAAACATTAACACTACTGTCTTTATAATCCATCTTTGTAATAAACTGTCTGTACACTTACAAAGTTCTCAATGCTTCGGTTTACATGTACGGACCCTCATTATGCTACCGTTTAAATGTGGTGCTATGTTGAGCCTTGTTAGTGGTGTAGAAATAGTGATTTACCCTGTGCCCCGAAAGCTAGCGTTAGCAGCTAAACACCGGTTTGCGGTAGCTAGTTTCAAGCTACAGACACATTTGATTAGCATGAAAACAGATCCCAGAGAACGTTCGACTCGGTACATATATGTTATTAACCCCTAGGTTCATTTTGTGCCGGAATTGTCCTTTAAATCATAAAAATTCCCTAAACACAGTTGTTTTTTTAGCTATGATGCTTATTTAAACCTCATAGTGTACAGATATATTGTGTTACAAAGCATTTAAGATGTTGACTTTAACATCACTCCTAGCACAATGTACTGTGATAGTTCATTGTTTTTTTTCTCTCCCTTTCATCAGGAACCCCAGAGTTTATGGCCCCAGAGATGTATGAGGAGAAGTATGATGAATTGGTAGATGTCTACGCCTTCGGGATGTGTATGCTGGAGATGGCTACCTCAGAGTACCCCTACTCTGAATGTCAAAACGCTGCCCAGATCTACAGACGGGTTACTAGTGTAAGTCTGCATTTCCTGTACAGTACAGGTGAAACAATTTCTTTTGAATTCCTCTGCTGTGAATGACTACAGAGTCACCAAGTTGGGACATTCATGTGTTGCATCAAACAGCTTTTTTTTGTCTCTAATCTCAACCCTCCTCTGGCTCTCTCTCGGTCACTCCCCCCATACTTGTTTACGGACTGCATTAATAAGTTTAGCATGAGCTGCAGGAGATCCAGTCATATGATTGTGTTTTTGCAGTGATTAGTCCCTCTTGCTTATTTTCTCTCCCTCCCCGCCTCTCTCCCTTGATCTCTCCTGCAAAAGGGACAACGGGAGCACTCTGGAAAGACTTCTTGGCTGCATGTTTTTCTCCACCACTAGAGAGCAATACCAAGCAAGCCATGTCATATACAGAAATGTCAAAACAGATCAAAGACCTTAAAAACCCTCCCCAAGAATGTTGTTGTGTTGTCTTTGAGCAAGGCACTTTAACCCTGGAGTTTCTCTGAGTTTTCTCTGAGAGAAAGTTGAAAACAAATGCAGAGAAATATGAGACATGTATGAATGAAAACAAAATATGAATATAACACTCTTGCATCAACCGTTAACAGCTAAAAATTTAAATGACCAAAACACAGACGGGACAGACGACGGATGCAATCAGAGGCTATTTTAAGTGGAGTGCTGCTGAGGCCATTACCAAACACACACACACAGGCAGATGAGAGCTGTCTCCCCCCTCTCAGGACTGAGATCAGCTTTGTGTAGACTGACAGTGATGGTTAATGGACCAGAGGAATTTACTAGAAATCTCTCTTTCTTTTTATCTCTCTCTCTGTCCTGCTCTAGTGCCTCCCTTATCTCTCTGCATCTATCTGTCTTTTCACAGCTTTCATTTCAGCTTTATTGGAAACATAAAATGATTCTTGTGTTGCCGTAAAATCAGTGCAAATCAGATTCTCAAACATGTGGGCACATTTTACTTACTTAATTAGATATATTTTTTTCAAACTAAGGAAGGATTACCACCATTATCACTAAATATTTGGCTGGTAATACTACGGAAATGTGCTGCTGTTTAGAGCTTATGGATGAGTGAAACATTCAGTTAAAACAAGTGCTTCTCTTACATACTGGTAACACAACAACATTACAATTGAATTGTAACTTCCTTTTAATGTTTATACCCAAAATAAAAAAAATAATGTGTTCTGTTTTCTTTTTAAATATACTAATTATAGCCAGACAAAGGCTGCAATAGCACTTGTGATTTGTTTTGACAAATGTTACTTTTTCAGGATTTGTTTTATTATATCATGCTGTAATTCTGTATGTTCAGTTTCAGTTCAAATTTTCAGTTCAGTAATGGAATTTATCAAATCCTTTTGGTGCCCATCCAGAAAATTCAAATTAAAGGGATTTGGATTAAGATTGCCTCTAACCATAACTGTGAGAGAAAAGAAACCGTCCTCTGTCTTTCTGTCATCTGTCATCTCTCTGAATCTCTAAATTTGATTTAAGAAGCTCCATGAGAAGAATAAATCCAGACAGTATATTTCAATCCATATGGTCGCCTGGCCCTCCTGCCTCCCTATTCTTTTCCTCCCTCTTTCTATTCCCTCATCTCACTGACACAAAATTGAAATCACACCCCAAATTTGATCAACATATTTGATAGTTGTGGTGACTTCAGCCTCTCTGGGTCACCAACTCTGTTTGTGTGGATGTGTTAGAGTTGTGATTTAATAGCAGTAATCTCATACATTGAAAGCGAGAGGACATCATGCTTCTCAGATAATTTTATTCAGTCAGCCAGACTTTGAGTCAAACAAACAACTTCAGTTGTCTGTATTTGTTATTGTCACACACCCATACGCACACAACCTTGTGACAACCCCAGGGTGTCCCAGTCACCTGCTTCCTTTAATTTCACTGCCTAATTCAGCCTTACAGTTTTCCACCCTCTGTTTCTAAGAAAGAGAGAGACCTAGGTTAAGCCCTGATGTGTTTAAACTGCAACTCTCATAAATAAAGCAGTAAATGTGAATTTAAAGCTTTAGTGCGTAACTTTTTAATATTAATGAACGTCCGTTACATTCAAGCCATTGCCAAATGAGTTGCTCCAAAGCTAATTAAGACTATCAGCTCCACACAACACTCTCTGTGTTTCTCAGTATGGCTATGTTCAGAAGATTGTATCGTCCGGTGCCTTTCCCGCTCAGAAGCTCGAGTGAAGATAATTACCTCTTCCGAAGAGTCCATCATGTTTTTTAATCCTCTGTGTCCCCTTTTTCTACTTGCAACTGCGTGGAGGAGGGGTGGAGGTGGTGCGCGGTCACGGAAGGCTTGTATCATGTGGACGCGCCAACAGTGTTGTTCTCATTACTTCTCCTCATGGGGGTGACAGAAACTATGCGCTATAGCTTTAAATATTCTTCTCAACCTCACACAAACTCCATTGTGTTATGATGTACACTGTAGCATATAACCAAAAATAAGGCTTACTGCCTCTTTTTACAGGCACTCTTGAAATTTGCTCTGTATCATAATGTGCACCCATTTCCCATTTTGTATGACTGTAAGGCAGGGCCCTTTTGAGAGGGTTGTGAGGATTTACTTCTAATACTGTGATATACAATGTTGTTGACGTACTTCATGGTTCTTCTCCTTCTGGAACATTCCTGCCCTCCAATCAGCCTCATTAAACTGAAATCTGGCATTCTCTGTATCTCTCATTCCTTTATCCCTTCTTCTGTCAGACTTAATAACATTACTTCCTCCATCAGTCCTAACTTTGTTTTTGCCCAGGAATTGTGTGTGTGTGTGTGTGTGTGTGTGTGTGTGTGTGTGTGTGTGTGTGTGAGTGAGTGAGTGACTGAGTGAGAGAGAGAGAGAGAGAGAGAGAAAGAGATGTTGTGTAATGGTGAACTGGGGGGGTTGCAGAAGAGAAACGGGCCAAGAAAGTAGGGAAGAAGTAAGGAAGGGAAGATAGAGCTGGAGGATAACAGCAGAAGTAGGCGGTCAGTCTGACAAGCAGTTAGCAAAGTAGTTTAAACTAAAAACTGCTTCTGACATTTGTCAGTGAAACAGATATCTAGTCTACTTGTCTATTGTCAGTACTTCTTTGGTAAGTTACCTACATTTTATCTGATAAATCTTAAACCTGTCCGTCTGTCTGTCACTCGTTGTAAATCTATTTTTCTCTTTTACTTTGGCTTCCTTGTGTTCTTCATGCCTTTTCAATTTTTTTCAAAATGCATTGAATTGATGTATTGTGTGTGTGTTTGACATCTGTCTTTCTTTAAAAGGTTCCTTGTCTTCACTGCTCTTCTTTTTGTGTGTGTGCAGGGAGTGAAGCCTGGCAGTTTTGACAAGGTAGCCATTCCTGAGGTGAAGGAAATTATAGATGGCTGCATCAGAACAAACAAGGATGAAAGGTGAGACTCATACACAGAGACTATTAAAGCCAAACCCGGCATTGTTGTTATTTAGTAATACCTTCGGATTTATGGATGTTATATGGACTCTCTATCATGACTGTGTGAGATGTATAGACAACATTTGCATTCAATCTCTTACTTTATTAAAACAGAATAGATCACATACCACCACCATACCCAGTAATATTTGATTGCAAAATCACCCTCTCTCTAAATCCTGTTCTGATTAACAGCTTCTTGGTCAAAAATAAGAAGTCCTCTGTTCTCTCTGTGCCCATGCTGTGGGTCTGCCAAAACATCCACGATCCCTCCTGTCTACTGCTTAAGAAACTAAACCAAAGCTAAACTTCTTATTTCTCCCTCTCTTGCACTTCCTTTGTTTTTCTTCACAGCCTGAATTACTTGGTCTCTTAGTAAAGAAAAGTCATATGATTGGTGCTCTGTAATCCATCATTTTTTACACAATGTGGAATTTATGTGGAAGACTGTTGTGATTCCCAACAGATAAATTAAATACCGTGTCCGTCAGCTTATCAGATGGAGACCAGCTCGGATCACCAGCATCGTGGTCTTAAACAAATTGGTATCAAGTAGTATCAAGAATTAAATCCTCTCTTACATATCTGTTTATTTCTCTTGTTCCTCTAGGTATGCCATAAAGATCCTCTTGAACCATGCATTCTTCCAAGAGGACACGGGGGTCAGGGTTGAACTGGCAGAAGAGGATGATGAGGAAATGATTGCTATCAAACTCTGGCTCAGGATAGAAGACGTCAAGAAGCTCAAAGGCAGGGAATAATTGTATTTTTTCCTCTAGTTAAGATCTTTTCTATATGGAAAAAATTGTAATGGGAATATGTCATTCAAGTGTTATCCCCATAAACACATACTCTTGTCATAAAATATAAGCAGCTTTTCTTAGCTACTTAAAAATCGCTATTTAGCTATTGAAAATCAAAGAACTTATTTTAGTAAATAACCATTAACATTGTATTTACAACATAGATTTTAATTACTCCAAAGAAAACAGAGAGGCAGCTGCCTCACCAGCCATTTGTGAACTTGTTTGCAGGCAAATACAAAGACAACGAAGCAATTGAGTTCTCCTTTGACCTGAACAAGGACGTCCCTGAAGATGTGGCCCAGGAAATGGTATGTACAATGCAGGGGAGGAACTGACGGATGCATACTGTAGAAAGATGGTACGAGTAGTGGGAGGAAGGGATGGATTTAGGCAAAAGAGAATAGACGGAAGGAAAGGATATTGGATGGAAAGAACTATATTGATAAAAAGAGATGGAAAGGGAGGGATTATAATATTACAAATCGAAGGGTTGGAGGTGGCCTGTTTGTTAAAAAAGAGTATCTCTGTGACTTAACCTAACTACCCAGGTTGAGTCTGGTTACGTTGCTGAGGGTGACCATAAGACCATGGCCAAGGCTATCAAGGACCGCGTGTCTCTGATCCAGCGGAAGAGAGAACAGAGGCAGCTGGTACGAGAAGAACAGGAGAAGAGAAAATTGGAGACTGAACAACAACAGCTACAGCAGCAACAGCTACAGCAGCAACAACAACAGCAGCAGCAGCAGCAGCAGCAACAACAACAACAACAACAACAACAACAACAACAACAGCAGCAACAAGAGACACTCAAACATTCACACACACAGGTTTGTTTAACAGTAGGCTAGCTAGCATAGTTTGCAAGACCAAAAAGTTGTTTGTTAGTAAATCAGTTTGTTAGTATAATTTTTACCTTTGTACCAGGCATTTCCACCTGGCAGTCAGAGTCCACATGGTCCTTTTTCAGTTGTAGAATTTTGCATTTGAATGTGGACCACATGGACGTGACCACAGCTTGTGTTTGTCCGTCTGCAGGCAGAGGCAGAGGAGACGGAAGTGGAGCAACAGCAGCTTCACTATCAGCAGGCCGGCATCTCACACACATGTAAGACAAACTTTGAAGAAGATTTGAGTCGATGTCGTAGCACTCGTCATCATCACATTCAGCACAGATCTTAGATTATTTCCTGGGTATGCATATATGTGGTTCATTAAAAATAATATATTAAGCATCTGTAAGGTATGATTGAAGATTACTTTGAGACATGATGGTCACAACTTCCATTGCATCCATCTCCATCTACAGTCATCCTATTGTAAACTGAAAACACACTGGCACTGACTATTGATTCTTCATTCCTTTGAATTGTATACCACTGAAGTTGTTCATACGTTGTTGTGCCCTTTATAAACAACTTGTACGCCACTGTGGCCGATAGATTTTATTTATCAACCCAGCAGAACAATTACTATAAATGCAGTGCAGAATTCCTGCAGAGATATACAGATTATTCCCATGTAGAAGTACAGTTTTGTTTACAATTACTTGATTGTGAGCTTTTGTTAAGTCTTTACATTAAGATGAAATGAATCAGACTGAGATGTATTAGAATAAGGAGACAGGGGAAAAGGTGACCCTCCTGATGTCTTAACATATCTCTTTCTGTCTCTCTCTCTCTCAGCTGAAGGAGGTCTGGACAGCGGCCAGGGTTCCTCAGTTTTCTCCTTAGACTCTCCCCACCTGGGTCAGCTGGCCATGTCGTACAGCTGCCCTCCTTCTTCCCACCCCTCTTCCCAGCCCCAAACCCCCTACCCCTCCACCCCCTCTGCTAACTTGCAGCAGCACCCAGGCTACGCCCAGCCGCCGCAGCCAATGGTGAGTGGTGATTTCATCTAAATTAGACATAACGCACGTGTAGGATCCACTTGCACTTATGACATCATGCTTAACACATCTGTGAGTGGTGCTATGCACAGTTCACAGCTGTGCTGAACATTACTTGTCCGTTTGAAGTGAGCACTGCATTGTGTTTTGGAGTGGGAGTGAGTAGGAATGAAGTTTGCAGTGTTCGTTAGTAGGCTGGGAATTGCGGGTATTTGTTAAACTAAATACACAAGTGTTGTTGATGGGTTTTTATTTCTCCTTGTTCTGTTGCTGCATCTGTTGTTTATTAAGTAACCATTATTTTTGTTATGTTGTATATTTCTTTGTTTTCATATTTTAAAACGTGATTTCTACATTGGTAGTTGGGCTTGGAACTAGGACTTGGAAACACATCAACCCCCATGCTTTTTACTTTGCTCATGCAGAAGCATCATATTCAGGAAAGAACAAAAACAAGTGGGATAAAATGCCAACAGCATAGTAAACCATGATACTTGCAGTTTTTTATGCAGTTTTTTACTCAGTAAATGTTACATTTCCTATTTCTAGAATATAGTAGTTTTCTTAATTAAGTATGTTGTATATTTTAATCAGGTATCGGCGGAATGATGTAATTATCCATGCGGTATGCTCAAAATTTTCTGGATTTTTACTGTATTTAAAGAAAGAGATAATTCGTAGACTTTTTCTGAAACTGTTTTTTGAAAATGCACATTATAGAGATAATTTGAAGATGAAACTCGACACGTCATTGTTTTATTTACATTTGGCAGAAATTAGAAGTATGCCACTTTTGTTTATTTGCCTGTCTATTCACTCTTTGAATACCGATGTATTGAATATCTGCACAATGTTGACTAAGCATGGTTCTCTCTTATGGCCTTGGATTTAATTTAGCTTTCTTCACTCACTCAGGGAATGTTTGCTGAGCATACTTTCTGTTTTAACCATAATCCTCAATTGTTGAGCTTTTAGCAGCAGATGAGTCAAATTCCTTGCTCAAGGGCGCCTTAATAAGTACTTACTAATGAGGAGGCGAGCATTTCTTCTGGAATTTCCCATCCTAGACTTTTCCATCTGGTGACCTTTTGGCTACAAATGTTCTTGTTGGAGTTCCAGTTTACCAGCACCCATACTGCCGGATGTTGTTCAACTGGATGATCATTCAGTTTGTAGACCGATTGATTGAATAATTTAATGATGGTTTGGGAGATTTCTCAATAGGCTTATTTCCTCATCAACTGTAACTTTGTAAACAAACTGACTTACTGACAACCTAGTTTGTCACATTTAATAACTACTTAATTGAATATCTTTAAGCGTAACTCTCGCCAAAATGCAACCTAGGGTCTTTTTGTGAATGTACACAAGTCAAACCTTCGTTTAAAAGCATATTTACGACGGAAGCCCCACTTTTAAGATTTACCGTATTCTCGTTTTTCGGTCAAATGGCCTTTTGAATGGGAGTGCTAGGGGCACTTTTATGCTAGCCTCAAAATAGCTATATTTAAAACACTAAGAAGGCTCGACACAACATGAAACTTTGCTCGAAGTATAACCAGGGGCTCTACACCTGAACTACACCGGTGCACAAGGGATATACTAAAACTCGGTTTGACTGCCGAGGTGGTAGCAGCCGGAAACAACAAGAGCTACGGTGAGTTGTTCAAAACCTTTAATTTTAGTAAACTCTGGGTACACAAAAAATGTTCTCAATGCTTTCGTTAAGGTGTAGAGCCCCTGGTGATACTTCAAGCAAAATTTCATGTTGTGTCGAGCCTTCTTAGTGTTTTAAAAATAGCGATTTTGATGCTATCATAGTAGTGCCCCTAGCACTCCCATTCAAAAGGCCATTTGACCGAAAAACAAGAATACGGTGAATCTTAAAAGTGGCGTTTCCGTCCTAAATATGCTTTTAAACGAAGGTTTGACTCCGGTACATTCACAAAAAGACCCTAGGTTGCATTTTGGCAAGAGTTACGCTTTAAATAACCATTATTCTCTCCTTTTATGTAATATTGAATGTTTTTGTTTTTTATTTTGTTTCAAATTGAATTCTTTTTAGTTTCTTTTGTCATTGTTCTGTTTCATTTGTTTTTACTGCATTTGTTCATATTTTATTTGTGTTGTTGTAATTCATTTGTGTTATTGTGCTCTTTCTGTTGTTGTTATACCTTTCTTACCAGTATGATATAGGACATGTAATGGTTACCGCTACAAAGCAATGGATGCAATCATCTTCCATTTACAGATTTAGTTTTTCTCTTATATTAATTATTTAATAATACTTTAAGAAGTGTCATTTTGCTTGTTTATGTACTAAGTTTTATTTATGGAAGTATTTTTTTTCACTTCTTAGTATCAGTATTTACTTGGTAACGTTTTCAGAATCAGAATCAGAAAAGGTTTTATTGCCAAGTACGTTTTTTAACACATACAAGGAATTTGTTTTGGTGTTCATTATATTATTGATTTTGTGTGTGCATTCTTCACTTCAACTTCACTTTTTTAATGTGTGTGTCCTTTGGTTGTGTTTTAATTTTACCGCTGTTTTCTATGTTTAGGTCATTTTGTGTGTTTTTTAAATTTCTTTGTGTTTGTTTTTCATGTTGGTGCCACCCTCTTCTATCACCCCTCCCCGGCCTACAGTCTGCGTTGCGCTGTCGTCGAAGTCGTAGCATGTCTGTTTGCGTCCCCCCCTCCTCCTACTTCTTTTCCCATGCTCCTTCGCCCCTGGCCATTCCTCCAAAGCAGCCCTCCACCCCTCCTCCAGACCTGTCCTCCTCATCCTCCTACACCACCACCTCCTCATGCATGCCTCTCGCAGCTGAGAGGGACACATTTGCCGGGCGCCTCTCCAAGGCCCTGGAGACGGTCCTACCCCTTCACTCTGCCTCCTCTCTGCCCAGGGCCAGGCAGCGGAGGGCCAGCCTACCTGCCCTGTTCTCTACCCCTGTAGGTTCACAGTCTTAAGTCCCAGGGGCCACACTGGTGGTGACAACCAGAAAGGAAGGGAGAGAGAGAATGATTATGGATATGGGCCACACTGGTGTCTGAAAGTAGATAAAACTGCTAAAACATGGTGGTTGTTTTGTATTTACAGAAGAGTGCCCAGTGCCATTGTAAGTGACCTATGACAAAGCCAATGTACTATACAAATAACAGTAATGTGTTCAAACTGCTGGGTTACACACTGAATCAAAGGACTGTTAATAAAACAGCTTGCATTTCTCACGCAGTTTTTTGCCACAGCTTTGTACAACTAGCCTTAGAAAGCAGTAATCAACTACGTGGAATCAGAAATTGTAATTTATTTGTTACTTCATAGAAAATGCAAGATGAAATGCACACTTGAAAAGAGATCTTAAACTAGTTTAGTACCACTGCAGCCTTCTTAGCCTCCTCTGCTGAATATTGATATTTAGTAAAGCAGTATCTGTCTTTAACATGTTGATAAAATCATCTACAGTATAATGAGAGCTGAGCTTACTATGTAGCAAGGAGGTTTAAATTGTGTGGGCTGAGCAATACTGTACTTTGGCAACATTAAGTCAGTGGTAAAATGCTACATCTACAGTATATTCTTAATTAAAGGCATTTTAAGTGGCACCTTTATCTTGAGTAAGTAGATAAGTATGACCTCAGTGATCAAACAGTTTACTTTCAGACACTGCTGTGAGTCTGTCATTTTACCCATCCGCCTCTCTTTCACTCTTTTTTTTTTTTGCTGGCTGTTAGACCACCATGTGTTCATATTGAATACAGACTGACTGGCTTTACCTTTATCTTTGCTCTATGATAAAAATGTCTAATATCATGTTCATCTGCCAACAGGAAAACTGTTCATTTGACAGCTCAAATTATTAAAGGGGTAATTTTACAAGTACAAATTGTTGGCATCAGAAAGTTGCTGTATCCAAAACATAAATGCGGGTTAATTGAGAATGAATGACATGGGGATAGTACACCAATTTCTGTAAACAACATTTTTGCTTTAGAGTTACAGAAACTCAATTAAGGATTATTAGATAGCTGACAGTAGAGAGATGACAGGAAATGAGGGGAGAGAGAAATGGCGAATGAAGTGCAACCAGTTTCAACCATTTACTCCTAGGCCACCAGGGTGCCCTCTTTTCAGTGTTTTTACTTTACAAGTGAAGATAACATGCTAAACATAAAGCCTGTCTAGATAATTCCTGAACAAAAACTATGACGCAGGCTGCATCCAAACTCCTCATTAGGATATTGACATGCGATTTACATATTATCTATATACTATGTCAAAGTGATGTAAACCAACGTCTTGAATTGATCATGTACATTTTCATCTATCTGTAGTTAGAAGATAACGTTTTGCAGATAGAAGCTCTGTGATAAAAGACAGTTTTCCTGAGTGCAGATGCCTCAGGATATTATTGTGCTTAGAAGACCAGCATTTGGTCATCTTCG
Organism: Sander vitreus; assembly: GCF_031162955.1. NCBI lineage: Eukaryota > Metazoa > Chordata > Actinopteri > Perciformes > Percidae > Sander > Sander vitreus. Next base: position 12,827,883 of record NC_135877.1, read on the forward strand.
CTTTGTATTAAACTATATACTACCCCACTGCACATCCACCTGTGAGCTCTTACAGTGTCTCCCACTTTTACTGTCTTGTCTTTGGGTTCTCTGCTTGTCTTTGTGCTGTGCCAGTCTGTAACTTGGCCTGTCTGCCTGTTTTACTGCAGCTTTGTGTCTTAACCTTACCTGTTCACTCCATCTCATCACTCCCTTTTACAGCTGTTAGGTATATTCTGTCCTATCTTAACCACATCATTTTGTTTCTAGTGTGGAGAGAGAATATATGTCTCTTTTTTTTCTTGGTATTGCTTTGAAATAATGATCTTTAATACACTATTTCTCCCATTCCATGTGGGCCTTTGCTGTGGTTCTCTCGCTCATTATCTGTGTCTCATTCTTCAATCCATTGTATCTCATTGTCGCAGCAGCATTCAATGCCTCACCCCTACAGTGGAGGAGGAAGCACAAGAGGAGGAGGAGCGGGAGGGAGCATCCCCCTCCAAACTCTTCCAGACCCCCCAACTATTTTCTTCCCCTCCATCCCTGAGCGCCCCCTTTCCTTCTCGCCTCCTCCCACTGGGCCTCCAAAGGCCTACAACACCCAGAGACGCAAGAGCACGTCCATTCTCGAGGCACATACCCGACACTTCCAGCCTGCCTACACCCGCTATGGGAGCAGCCTGCATCCATTTTCTGGGATGGAGGGTGTTGAGACCCCTTCTCTCTTCATGGTAAATCCCAGTTTTGCAGCAGCTGCTCAAAGACTTGGTGTTGGGGAGGCGCTGCATCTCCCAGGACAATCTGACCCAAGTTTGTACAGCTACAAAGACATGAGAGCAGAGCACGAGGAAGCAGTGAGGAGATTAAGTCTAAATCAAGCTGCCTTATTGGACCATTATGAAGCAATGGCATATGGAGGATACCCAATAACTGCACACCAGCTTGGCCACTTCAGTTTCCATCAGCAGAGGCAAGCTGCAGCTGCAGCTGCTGGTTTAGGTTTTGATCCTGTTCCTGCACCTCAAACAGGGTTCTTGCACTCACACATCATGCAAAGAATGAGTGCACACAGCCCAATCCCTCCACCCATGAGTGTGCCCACTGGTGGCTCTTCCTCGTCATCTGATGGATGCTATCCTCCACCACAGCATGCTTCCTCTTCCGCTTTCCCTCTTTCTGCACCTCCAGTAATGGCTGAAGCCCCACCATCAACAAGTGCTTTTGAGTTCCATTTAGCTGCAGCCGCTGCAGCTGCTGCTGGAGACCCGAGCCTCCTGGCATCCAGACTATACCGGGCCCGAAGGAGCTCCATGGACCTCCCTCTAGAGGACAACACTGGAACTGGCTCAGGTGGTTCAGGCACGTACAGCCGTCTCCAGCCGGTGACTGAAGAGCTGTACGCATATCTCAGTCCCGAGCTCCCCTTACCTCCAGGAAGTCTTCTTCTTCACCACATAGGTGTAGCCACAAAAGACAGAAGCCCAGAAACTAATAGTGACTCTATGGCCTCTTCTGACGCTGGGGAGTTCCTGTCACCTCCTCCCCCACCTCTCCTCCCTCCCTTTGACTCCTCAGCTGCTCAGTCCATCCCTCACTCGTCCTCCGCTGCGCTCTACGATTTATCCGGAGGGGTGTTCCCCATAGATCCCCAGGGACATCCACCCTCCATGCAGAGCTTTCTCCCTGCCACTCCATCCACTGAGTTTGGGGGAGCATCTTCAACCCAGCTGGAGTCTCTGATCCAGAGTGCCTGGGCTCGGCATGGAGGGGTGATACCAGCCCAACCCGATATGACATACCATGAGTCATTGCTGGCCATGCAGGCTGCTATCCCCTCACTGGTACTGAGTTTAGACCTTAAAAACACCCCTACACCCCTGGGTCAATTACTCGTTGAAATTACATAAGTTGCTTTTTTAGCAAAGATCCGCAACCAGCTGTTGATATATCGTAATTGCAATATTATGGCATTCTATACCTTATCTTTCTTGTTTGACTGCAAATTGTCAACATTTTAAAGATTGAGAATTTCATATATATATATTGCCATAGACCTAATTTTTCATGATCTTGTGACCATAATGTCATGTGCCAGTCTGTAATTATAAAAAAAAAACATGTTGTTTAGAGTAGATGGTGGTGGTGTTATCCATCAAGTAAAAGGAATCTTTCTATGAAAAGCAGCTGAATTCATTCATATTAGTAATTTGACCCAGAGGCCCTTAAACCAATCCCTGTTGTTGTTTTTTTACCCTGCCAACCCAGGAGCCCCAGCTGATGCTTACCTGTCATCATGTAGTCTTTGGTTGTGATTTTAATCCTCTCCATTCATATCAACACTACAGAGAGAGTCTCTTGGTCTGCCTTCAAAATGTCTTACATTGTTCACTCCCTGACAATGTTAGCTTATAGAAAAATGATTTGTAGAAAAGTGTTAGCTTTAGTCGGCACTACTTAAGTAAGAATTTATAGAAGAGTGCACGACCCAGAGCACATTTGTGTACAACCAAGACCAGAAACCTGTGATTTTAAATCAAACATAAGACTCAGTATTGTGAGAATAATATTTATTTTAAAAGCAACATTCAAAAGGTAGTCTTTGAGACCAACTCTGGTGTACAAGCTTTATAAGCAGTCTAAGCCCCCTTCCTTTTAGTGTTTATTTTGTGTATCTGAATGATTTATTGTCAGTAAGTAACATTTTGTCTGTATGTTCATATATGAATGTATATGAGAAATGTGTGTTTGTGGGAGTATACTGTATATATGGTATACTTACATTTTTGCTCGTACAAATCCTAAGTCCGTTTGGTCCTCAGACAACATTAATTACCTCGAATGATGAGCATTGGATATCTAAAAACTTTATATTTTAGACATATATGAATCTAAAGAAAATAATTGAAGTATGTGAAAGCTACGAGACTTTGTTGATTTGTATGGACAAACACACAGAAACATACAACAAAACCAAGGGGGCTCAGACAAACCTTGCAATGTAACCATGCAGATAGACATTTCATTTGTATATTTTAGGTTCTTTCTGTTGTTTTGTGTTGTAATTGCTAAAGATCTTGGCTTTAAGTCAGTTCTTTATTTCAGCATAATGTGTTGTCATTTCCTGCCTTAACTGGAAATCAACGTCCTGCACAAGGTTCAAAAGTCACAGTTCAAATTCATTAAACCCTTAGAACGCTGATATTATCAGTGTCACTTTCTTTATTGTTTACTTTGAACCACTTCTGGTCACTGACCTTCTTCTCATTCCTTTACTCTGTCATTACTTCTATTTTTTTTGTTTCATGTTTTCTATCTTTCTATACATTTTATTTATTAGATATCTGTGCTGTGAAGTTCTTTATTGTCTTTACGTGACTGCCTATGATGTTAGGAAAAGGTTGGTAGCAGTGTGTCTGATGCAACATACTTGCGTAAGCTCCCACCACACTTTGTGAGGGTGGGCTTAGTGACAAGTAGAAAGTTGCAAACAGCCTTCTAAGGGTTCAGTCAATAGAACGGGCCTCTAGTCCTGTGAATTATTCAAAGGATTCAGGAAGGAAAGATAAAGCTCTGTTTGGCTTGATGCTTACTAGGAATGTAATAGGGTCGAACATCAATAATTCCAAAGTTTAACTTGACTGGAAATAGAGTAAAAACCTGCAACATTTCAAACCAATCAGACTCTTTAATGGCTCTTTTCAAAATATTTTTGAACAAAGATGGGTTTACATACAGTGTCACCTAAACTCACAGTATATTTGACTTAGAAATCATATTCTACTTACATACTTTCTGAACACGATTGTATCAGGCAATGTGGCAACTTGACATGAGCATATTTGGAGTTACCATCATTAGCAACAGGTAGCATTGCCCACCATAATCATGACTGATATTTTATCATATCTTGGTCCATTATGCAATAGATCCAAACGTGACACCTGTGTTAGGATGTTTTAGGGAAAACAGCAGTGAGTTGTTTAAAGTGTTTGGTGTCAGTATTCCAGCTTCTACTCTGTGCTTTATAGACTTATTATCACTACCAATCACTTACAGTCTGACCTGCATGTAAAAAAACAAAAATCCCTGCACTTACACCGTGCCTAACCCCAGTGCTGTGCATGTACTGTTGTACATGCTACACTACAAACTGTATATGCATACAGTCGGTATTGGTGTGCATATATCTGTTGCCGTATAGATGGATGAACATATGTGTTGCATGTGTGCATACACAAGAACAAAATGTAGACTAAAGCTGATCACTAGAGAACAGCAGAAGTACCTTGTGTTTGCACTCATGTACGGCTTCTGGTCTACAAGCTACAGTACATACATGTTCTGATTATTTCTTGTTTTTCTTTCTCCTTGTTGCCAATCTCTCTTGATTTCCCATCCCTTTCCTCCACACTTTTATATCCTACAACATTTCTTCCTTTCTGTCCATCTTTCTTTAAATCTGTTCCACAGCAGCAGGTTCAGGCTCCCCCTTCCCAGTCCACTCCGGGACCCCTTCTGGTCCCTGTCAACACCCAGCCAGCTCCTCCTGGGACTCCCCAACAGGTAAGGAAAAACAATTGAAGCAACCTGAAAAGTCACTATACATCCAAAATGTCCCTTCTCTTCTCTCATTTCATCACTTTTCTCCCACTTTTAATACCACATGCCCTTGATGTCCAAACCCCATAAAGATAAAATACAAAAATAACTCCAGCCTATTTTTTGTGCTTAAACAGCAATAACTCGTATGTCGGCTTTATCTTTGAAGTTGTTGCCTTTGCTTCAAGGTAACCCCTCCCACGGAGCTGGCACTTTGCCTGCAGTAATACCACGATTTTTCTGAAGAACTGTGTTTGCCCCCAGCACAAACCACTGCGATGAACTAATTGCAGCCCTAAACTGATTTGATTGAGCGTGAAATCGGATGTTAATCGGAGATCAAATGTTTCTTGTCAGAAACAGATGGAAAGTTTCCTTTTGTGAACGAGCAAAACAGCCATTCCCCCATAATTACCGGTACATTCACCATGTTTACATAACAGCCGCATTCCAAACCTTGATAATGCATTCACATTTTACAAAATATTTCTTTATTGTAATATTTGTTAACAACCTATCAGGCAATTAACAATACATGGGGTAATATGTAACTAAATTTAATGAGAAAAAAATAGATTACCCCAGCTGGCATTTTCCAACTAATGTTGGTTTCACATAACTGGGATTTGAGTTTATCCAGGTTATCATAAGCATGACATGACTGGGAACTGCAATAGCAAAAACAGTATCAAACTTAAAAATGATATTGTATGTGTAAATGTTTATATGTATATTCTGTATTTATTATTTCCTCTATTCTTTCCTCTCCCACTACTCTCTTTCTTTCTTATACTCTTTCTTTTTTTGCTCCAGGTTGTTTCATCCAGTCACAATATTACATCAGTTCAGAGCCCCACACACACCTCTCTGCCGCAGGCGTTATCACAGGTATGTAAAGTAGCACCACTAATTGAAATATATGTAACACAATACTTCATAAGTACATCTCTAATGCCCACAAGCTGGTGCTGGCCAACTCTCTGTTAGTGTTGTTTTCCCATACACTCCGCTGTAGATGGATTCATACATGGAAACACAGACACACATGGACATATATATATACACACACACACACACACACACACACACACACACACACACACACACACACACGCGCAGTCAGTCGTCATAGTCAATTTCATTCTTGGCCTATGTGTTATTATTGTATGTTTTGCTTGCCTTGAAAGGCTTTTTTTTTAAATGTTTTGTTTGTCAGCTCAGATAGTTTTTTCTATTTTTCTTTCCACTCTGGCTCGCTCATTGGCATGCTGCCTGCACATATTACCGGGTTTGTTTTTATGTGTGTTCATACATACCTACTTGTCTGTCTGTCCGCATGTATGTGTACTTGTGAATGTGTTTGTTTAGTTTTTTGACCTCAGTCCATCTCCCAGTATAGAACATCTTTATTTTCTTTACCAATCTGCTCAGCAAGCTCTGGTTCAGGTACTATTATGTATGGCAGTGTTTGTGGATAAACTGTACATAGGTGCCCTCGTGTGTCCATAAGTGATTGTGCATCTATGTAATTTGGTCAGTGAATCTGTTTGACGTCCTGTCTTGTTTTTGTGCTATTTGAATATACAGTCAGGTCCATAAATATTGGGACATCGACACAATTCTAATCTTTTTGGCTCTATACACCACCACAATGGAGTTGAAATGAAACGAACAAGATGTGCTTTAACTGCAGACTTTCAGCTTTAATTTGAGGGTATTTACATCCAAATCAGGTGAACGGTGTAGGAATTACAACAGTTTGTATATGTGCCTCCCACTTTTTAAGGGACCAAAAGTAATGGGACAGATTAACAATCATAAATCAAACTTTCACTTTTTAATACTTGGTTGCAAATCCTTTGCAATCAATTACAGCCTGAAGTCTGGAACGCATAGACATCACCAGACGCTGGGTTTCATCCCTGGTGATGCTCTGCCAGGCCTCTACTGCAACTGTCTTCAGTTCCTGCTTGTTCTTGGGGCATTTTCCCTTCAGTTTTGTCTTCAGCAAGTGAAATGCATGCTCAATCGGATTCAGGTCAGGTGATTGACTTGGCCATTGCATAACATTCCACTTCTTTCCCTTAAAAAACTCTTTGGTTGCTTTCGCAGTATGCTTTCGGGTCATTGTCCATCTGCACTGTGAAGCGCCGTCCAATGAGTTCTGAAGCATTTGGCTGAATATGAGCAGATAATATTGCCCGAAACACTTCAGAATTCATCCTGCTGCTTTTGTCAGCAGTCACATCATCAATAAATACAAGAGAACCAGTTCCATTGGCAGCCATACATGCCCACGCCATGACACTACCACCACCATACTTCACTGATGAGGTGGTATGCTTTGGATCATGAGCAGTTCCTTTCCTTCTCCATACTCTTCTCTTCCCATCACTCTGGTACAAGTTGATCTTTGTCTCATCTGTCCATAGGATGTTGTTCCAGAAATGTGAAGGCTTTTTTAGATGTTGTTTGGCAAACTCTAATCTGGCCTTCCTGTTTTTTGAGGCTCACCAATGGTTTACATCTTGTAGTGAACCCTCTGTATTCACTCTGGTGAAGTCTTCTCTTGATTGTTGACTTTGACACGCATACACCTACCTCCTGGAGAGTGTTCTTGATCTGGCCAACTGTTGTGAAGGGTGTTTTCTTCACCAGGAAAGTATTCTTCGGTCATCCACCACAGTTGTTTTCCGTGGTCTTCCGGGTCTTTTGGTGTTGCTGAGCTCACCGGTGCGTTCTTTCTTTTTAAGAATGTTCCAAACAGTTGATTTGGCCACACCTAATGTTTTTGCTATCTCTCTGATGGGTTTGTTTAGATTTTTCAGCCAAATGATGGCTTGCTTCACTGATAGTGACAGCTCTTTGGATCTCATATTGAGAGTTGACAGCAACAGATTCCAAATGCAAATAGCACACTTGAAATGAACTCTGGACCTTTTATCTGCTCCTTGTAAATGGGATAATGAGGGAATAACACACACCTGGCCATGGAACAGCTGAGCAGCCAATTGTCCCATTACTTTTGGTCCCTTAAAAAGTGGGAGGCACATATACAAACTGTTGTAATTCCTACACCGTTCACCTGATTTGGATGTAAATACCCTCAAATTAAAGCTGAAAGTCTGCAGTTAAAGCACATCTTGTTCGTTTCATTTCAACTGCATTGTGGTGGTGTATAGAGCCTAAAAGATTAGAATTGTGTCGATGTCCCAATATTTATGGACCTGACTGTAGCTCTGTCTTTTGTTGATGCCTATCATTAGTAGTTCTCCTTTGTTTACCCCAGATGCTCCTACTAACCATCTGATCAAACATATGAGCACATTTTTAGGAAATGAAGATGGGTAATATTTCCTGGTTTAGAACTGATAAAGAGGTGACTATTGGTAACCGTGGGCAGTGAAGAATCTAGAAAGGTGTGAAGTGTCAGTATCCAGGCCAGTATCCAGTGTAATATTGTTTTAAAGAAAGAAAAGAAATATTTGTCTTGTTAAGATTCTTGCCACAAGAGTATTTATAGGTAGGTTAACATGTCACTGATACTTACAGTACATCTGCAAAGTGAGCAACACAGTGTGCAAATTATTTTACCGTCTTCAGTTGTAGAACGGTAATTATCAGATGAATAACATTTAAGTGTACATCAGAATGTTGAAGTTCATTTTGCAGCTGAATTTAATTGTAAAGAACGATTCACAATGACATGGTGTACGAAGCATTTAAAGATGGACGACTTCAACTAACAGCAAGTTAATCAGCTTGACTGGCTTGTTGGTTATGTCAAGGGGGTAAGTCTCTCTCCTCAACCCGTACCGCCTATGGCGCCATTTTGATGCTAACAAGTCCATTGACTGCCATTCATTTTGACGTCACTTTGACAGCGAATAACCTTACATCTGAAGCGTTTAAAGACTTTATTTGTCCACTGTTTATTTCTAAAGAAACACGCCAATGTATAAAAGGCTCCATTACCTTGTACCTCACGTTATGGCTCCGTAGTATACGCTTTTGTAAAAATAGGCTAACGATTGTGTCATAACCACGCGACTTACTGTCGCATAGTAGAGGAATTACTGTATAGTACAGGAGAAGCTCACAGGCAGTTTCGACTAGTTAGCAATAATTAGCCTGTGCCTATGTTATCTCCTTACATATACCTACGCTCTCCGTCTCTGCAAGATTCGGAATGATTGAGATTTCTCTTGGCACAGCTACCAGAAGACTTCCAACTTTCAGACACATTGCTCATGTCACATATACGTCTTCAAGCTCAGTTGGAGGCTGCGCAGTAACGCTCAGCCATCACCGGAAAAGTCCTTCTAATATCCTTCACTGGTCTCCGTCCAGAGAAACGGGATCTGTTGGTCCATTTCTTTAACTGTCTATGGGCTATGCACTATTATTTTTACCTTAAGATCTTTGTGTTGTGCATAAACAGACAAAAGAAATACAATGTAGGTTATTTAAAGGTACCATGTGGAGCTTTTGACTTCTAGTAGCACTTTGGAGCATATTCTTTTTAATTCTTTTTTTTTGTTTTGCGGGTGGATCCTTGTGTTTGTCTCGTACATGCACATTCACTTGGGTGATGTAATATACAGTCCTGTCAATGGTTTTACACTATGGACAGGTGGCTGTAATGCGCCAAGATACACAGCAATGTGCCAACAGGCGGGGAGGAAGAACACTGCTAGCTAATAAACATGGATTTAAACTATGCAGGTTTCAAACCTTTAAGAAACATTGCCTTTTGCAAATGTTTTATGACATTTGACATTTTTGTTAGACCACAAGGACACACACAATGCCTGTAAAGTCAATGTAGACTTCACGCAGCATAGCTCCTTGATTCACTTTTAAAGTCTATGTGTAAGAAAACATTATAGGTAGGTTTTTGTCCTGTCTCCCCATTTTAATGTAGTGTTAAAAGTGTTGCCCTGTCTACATTGTACAAAGAATGTGCTTGCTCTTCCACTACCTGTAAAGCCGCACTGTACATTGTCTGTAGAGATCTAAGTTGTTTGTGGTTGCATGATCTTTGAGTCGTGTGTGTTTACACAATCGTCCTGTCACTGAGTCTGTTGTTTAATTTGAGATTTTGTCACTAATAGTCTTGATCAATGTTCCAGTTGTCTTGCTCGGAAAGTTGTTTGGTGAGGGTCAGTAATGGGTCAGTGAACTATAGATGTTTTTTTCTCCTGGCGCTAACAGTTAAACTAAAGACCACCTTTAGCTCACTGTTCCATTACCAAGGTGATTGACGTTAAATCTGTCTGTGCTCATCACATCTTATCACTTGCCGGGTTTATCTCCTTCCTCATCCTCCCTATGACGTTGCTCCCTCCTTTTCCTCCTACTCTGCCTTATCTACCTTCTTTTTTTCTCCCTGCTTTTTTTCCTTTCTGCCTCCTCCTCTTCCTCCTTCTGGCCCTTCCTCCTCTCCTCAGCCCAGTGTAACTCCGTCTACCGTTTCCTTGGTGACCCTGCCCTCTCCGTCGCTGTCCCTCCCTGTTACCATGCCATCTGCGGCAGTGGCTTCCCCTCCCTCTCCTCTGCCACACCCTGTTGGGGTGGTGCCTACTATTGTGTCCCCTCCTACTCCTCCTCCTGTGCCCACACCTGTGCCCCAGCCATTGGCCCCGGTGGTTCCAATCATCAGTGTAGTCACCGCCCCGCCTGATACTCCCATGGAAGCCCCTCCCCAGGTACTGGTTATTGACAGTCAGACCCACCACAGGGATGTCCTGTCACTGTGCGAAGTAGAGCCTTGGATTATGAGTTAGGATTTTTAACATTGTTCTTTATGAAATTCCTACTTGTCCAAGATACATATTTCATTGGGAGGATGGACTGCATATGATATAAGATGCAAGAACATTTTTGTATTCTTATGCTGAAACTCCTCACTTCCTGTGAGGTTTGCTCATACGAGTGTACCAATTCACCATCTCTCTTCACAGCACAAACTTGTTGTAAATCGCTCGTTTTAGCCTGATGAATGCCACCTGTTCATGAGGTGCATGTGTGTGGGAAGGTTTCATTCACAAAAATGTTACCCAAGAGTAAAAAGAATAATTTCACACTATGTAGCTTCAAGCCTTGCGGTCAGAAACAAATATAGCAGTTTCTAGAGTGGTATTAGAAGACACAAAACAATTAAATATTATTGGTACAGCTGTCAACAACATGTCATCAGCGCAGCTCCATACTGTGGCCGGGACAGACACAGAGGTATTGGATGAGAAAATAATATAGGCTACAATAGGTGATGTTACACTGTCGGTACAACAGGACAGAGACCTGCATTAAGAACCAAGAGGCAGGTGTTGGAGAATCTTCCTAGCAACTACAGAAATGTTTACATTTCTGTGCTGAAATATGGCAATAAAAATCATAAAATCTAAATTGGTATGTGCTATTTAAGAACAAATCTGTTAATAGGAGTGGTTCTTGCATGAGGCTCAATATCCTGCATACTTCATCAGTTTGAATGGCAGCTGTATTAGAGCTGCATTCTGAACAACTGTTGTTATCAGTTGATGTCTAAAATGTTGGGTATTTTACTCTGGTTTAATGAAGAGTTTTGATCCATATTTGCAGCCATGTGTTTAGTGGTGCTGGCTAAATTTGCATTTAAAGTACATGAATTGCTAATTAATGATGGCTGAATGGCAATGTTAAAGGGTTGTAGTCTCGTTTTATGATATCCATGATGATTTGCTGATGATATGCTGGTTTGCAGTTTATTTACATAGAATAACCAGTTTGGTGGGGCTTGGTTTGAGTGTAGCAACACCCACAATCAATAATTGTTGGAAAGGATTCCTGGGTTGTTGGTGTGATGTCACAGAACCATCTGTAAAAAATGCAAGAGACTGATTTGATGGTTAATTGGTCTACATATAAATGATGTCTAATAGAATCGATGAATTACTGTCCGCAGATTTCTTTTTGGTCTAAGTGCAAGAGTTGAACTCTGTTCTAACTCTTACCATTTGTTTCTAATTTCTAGACCTTAATTATGAGACAGGGTTGCATGTGTTATTGGAAATACTGTATGCACCTAATGAATACAATCCATTTTGTTTTCTCTTTTGTGGCAGTACTTGCTTTGTTCTTTTTGTTCCATGCTCTAGTTTTAGCTGTTCTGATGTGTTCTGTCTCATGATTGCTCTATGTAGTTTATTAAGAATGAGTCCTTGATGTCCTATGATAATACTTCTTGCAGTCTAGTTAGTTTTCTCTCTTACTATTGTCACACTTTGCTTATATTTCATGCTTTCCTGCTGTTTTCTCTCCCTCCAAAATGTCTCTTGTGTTGATAGCGATAATATTGAGTTGTGTGTGTATGTGCATTTTCATGTGCCTGTGTGTGTTTCCTTCTGCCTCTCAGTCTTCAGAGCTGTCCCAGACCCAACTTCAGCCACCTCAAGTTCTCTCATCTATAGAGAGGTAATAAATTCATGCACACACACACACACACACACACACACACACACACACTGTCTGAACTGCTACATTTTTTTGATCACATTTAATCTTTGTTATGCTGTCTCTCACTCAGTTCCTATTTACCACTTTTTCTTTAATTACATTTGGCCTCTATTTCTCCTCTGTGCCTCAGTGGGCACTCTGAGACGTCAGGTCTGAGTGACGGCAACGAGGGAGGAGGAGGTCGCCATGAAGGGCGCTCCAGCAAGCGACATCAGAGACGTTCTGTGCGTAGTCGATCACGCCATGAGAAGATCTCCAAGGCGAAACTCAATGTCCTCAATGTAATAGCACATCCCATAAATCTCAACTCATAATAAAACACTTAATCCTCTTTTGTACTGTACCACTCTTGGTATTTATGGGTTCTTACAGAGTAATGAGTTGCAATAAAAATAATGAGAAACACATAATTAAGATACTCATCTGTTTACATTCTGTCCCCTTCTTTCTAATAGTATTTTTCTTTCTTTGTGTATTTGTTTATTTTTTGTATTTTGTGTGTGTAGATCTCCAACCGAGGAGATAGGGTAGCAGAATGTCAGCTGGAGACCCACAACAGGAAGATGGTGACTTTCAGGTTTGACCTGGATGGAGACAACCCTGAGGAGATCGCCCAGATCATGGTACACACACTGTCACTTTTTACATTTTCTCCACTGGAATATGCTTCACGTGCCAGTGTGCGTGCTATCTGCTCTTTGTCACCCAAAACCATGCAAGTACACATAATTACTGTGTCCTTGTGCTTTCATTGAGAGAGTCATCAATAGGTTCCCACAGGAGGCAAAATTATACCTCAGTGTCAATGTGCTTGCATAGAAAGTATAAATCAGGCTTTGTTGTTTTCATACAAACACATATACACACATCTTAATCTGACTTTTTATACTCCAGGTCCAGAGTGAGTTCATCCTGGAGAGTGAGAGGGAATCCTTCATTGAGCAGGTCAGAGAGGTGATAGAGAACGCAGATGAGAAGGGTCTGGAGCGAGACACAAACAGCCAGGTAAATGCAACACTAATTTCTTTCTTTCTCTTTTTTTTTTTTTTTAGGGGTTGCTGGTGTTGGTTTTTGATAGACAAAATGTCAAAATAGCTGCTCATATACACACTGTACAGTGTAGCACCTTTATTTCTTTTACACCATTTATCTTTCAGTGTTTGTCATGTTGTGTTGTTGATCTACAGATGGCAGGTGATATGGCGCAGCAGATTCCTGTTATATCTGTCCCCATGCCAGGTAAAAATAACATAAAAAGCCTTAAAATAACAACAGGTACCAGTTTGAGTGCCAATGGAGCAACAGGGTGGCACAGGCAACTGCAAGAGCTTACTTTAAGCATCTGTGTCAGCAAGCATTCACACTGCAGAGTGTCCTTGAGCACAGTACTGACTTCCCACCAAATCTCTCTCGTCTCAAGATATCTGAATGAAATTGGGTTCCATAGGTACCCACAGGTACCCACAAGTCTCCCCTTTACAGACGTGCCCACTTTATGCTAATACCATACAGTTTGGGCAGTTTGGGATAAAGCTTGTATTTTGTATCCACAAAGCCTCCTGTTGCTTTTTTGCAGGTGAACTTTAGTGTAGAATGGCAGTTTGCAGATTATTCTCTCAGGGATTAACAAATTATAATGCTATGTATTGACATTCATCTCTTCCCAGATATCCCTCCCAGTGCAACAGCACAAGTGGTGCATTCAGCAGGTCGGAGGTTCATCGTCTGCCCCGTACCTGAAGCCAGGCTGAAGGAACAAATGTTTCCCACCTCTCCTTCTCCTGCCCGGGCACCTCCTGTTGAAACAGGTAAGCATTGTGTGTGCGTATGGCCTTTGAAAGTCAGCAATCAGTTCACTTTTTTTTCTGATATGAAGTTGGTGTTAAGAAAATTACATTTTGATGATATGTTATAATAATGATGGCCAAACGGTAATATTAAAATAAGACCCAGGTTGTAAAAAATCAGTTTTTCTTCAATTTAACTTCAAACACACAAATGACAGTGTACTTTGTCACACACTCATCAGATTACGCTGTAATGCTTTTAGAGTAAATGTTCTGTCCAAATGCAATAACACTCTGGCATGTATTTAATTTGATACAATAGGATCTTCTACTAGAACATTGGAATATAAATACCTGTATCCTTCATTTAAAAATAAAAGATCTAAAGCAGTGGTTCAAAAACTTTTAGTTCATCTTAGTCCTTCCCACTGGCATATTTTGTTACTGGAGGGAGAGGACTGGCACAAATCAAATCAGGACCACTAGACTGAAAGTAGCCAAACTTAAGTGGTTAACCATCTTCCCCCTCCACACTCTGAACTTGATAAATTCCTGTCCAAACCTGTCCATCTGTAACACAGTGATAACGAAACACTTCTAAATACACCAACAGTGACAGTCACTGACACAACTGTACAAGACAGCCTACTTTGTAACCCAAAAAAGCCTTTAAAAGAGTAATCCACCAATTTAGTATTGCACTCCTAAAACATTGTTGGAGTGGATCTGCCCTTTAACTACAGTACCTCCTTTGAAAGTTACCCTCTTGCACATATGACCTGTCCTACAGTATGTAGGAAAATGACCCCCAATTTCAATCTCCAAGTCAGTGAAAACAAACAATGAAAGTACTGTTAGTTCAAAGATCTTACAGTGAACAGGATGGACTTTGGGGATTAAAACACTTGTTTCTTTTTTTTTTCAGTTCCCCCAGCTTCAGCTCCAGCTCCATCTCAGACTCCAGGCCAAGATGTAGCATTGTCCCAGTCTGCTGGAGTAATCAGCTTACAACAAGCCTTCTCTGAGCTTAGACAGAACCAGAATCAGTTTGATGCCGGACCCAGCACCGCCCCAGCATCCATCCACTCCAGCCATCCTCTTCTGCAGTCTGCAGGAGCTTCTGTGCCTTCACAGGCTAGCACAGTCACACCTACTGTGGATCCTACTGCTGGACTTGTCTCTTCTAATTTAAACCAGGCACAGGAGCAGGTCTTGGATGCCTCTCCTCCTCCCGCTTCCTCCTCCTCCCCCTCCTCTATGCCCGCTGTCTGTCTCAGCCCTCCTTGTTCCTCCTCCCCGCCTCCTGCTGTGGTGAATCAGTCCATCCTTCAGTCACAGCTACTTTCACAGTCGGGGATACAGGCTGTGTCCCAACCCCAGGGACAGGTGCAGGTCCAGGGGCAAGCACAAATTCCGCCCCAGGCTTTTAGCCAGTCTCAGCCTCAAACTGTCTCTGCTGTCATTGCTACTTCAGTACTCTCCACTTTACCACCTGCTAGCATCTCCAGCATCCCCCCAACAATGCTCACCTCCCCACCTTCCGCCCAGACTTTTCCTCTTGTATCCTCCCCTCCCTCCTCTACTCTTCTAGCCAGTGAAGTCTCCTCTGATCATCCATCAGTCTCTCCCACCTCCTCCTCTACTGCTTCTCTCTCCTCCTCTGTCATCCCAACCACTGCCATCCCAGGCCCCCAGCTTGCTCCCTCTGCTGCTGCCTTCCACTCCACCCCCCCTTCCTCCTCCTCCTCCTTCGCTGTGGGGCTCTTGCCAGTGACCACCAATGTTCCTTCAGTCCAACCAACCTTGGTCCACTCCCAGCCGCAGACGGCAGCCCTGCCTGGGCAGACACACACACACTGTGGGGAATGTGATGCAAGGTGAGAGATGTTTGCTTGATTTACTTATTAGGACTTGGTACCTGAAATGTCTCCATAGCATTGAATATAGAAAACTGTCACACAGACTGTATCTATTTAGACAATGTTCTTGTAGTCCTTGTACAGTTGCTTGTGTCCTACTTACACTTAATTTTCTGCCAAAGTTAGAACAGCTTTGGTTCTGTGTTTGTGTTTTCACTGGGCTTTTCTCATTAGTTTAAAGTGGACAGAGCTCACTTGGAAAAAGTTGATGTCATGACTTTCATGCACTAATCAGGATTTAGGGGCTAAAAGTCATTTATTGAGCAGAATTGCAAAACATGTATTGATCTTATTCTCAGGTGTGAGGCATTCAGTGAGTCCCAAGGCAAACCGGACGACATCCAAGCTCTGGAGAAGAAGCTGCGGTCTCTCTTCATGGATCTCGGTGGAGGGGTGCCGTCCACCGGGGGAGACATCTTAGCTGCTGACCCTGCCTCTGGAGCCCCCGTGGCAGGTACTTCTTCCCCACTGGGACCCTGCTCTACCTCCAGCACATTTGTCACCACACCTGGCTCCAGCCAGCCAGCCAATCCTCCTCAGCCCCCCACCAGCCTTTCACTGGGGTCACCTGCTCCAATCCAGGGCCCTGGAACACCTATCTCCACCCCTGCACCGATTGGTATGTCGATGATTACGTTTATGTGTTTCTGCATATGTTCTAGTGTCAGTTAACCTGTGTTTTAAAAGTACTGCCTACCAACTTTATGATTTCAGTTTCTACGGTCATCCCTGCATCGTCCTTTGGCCAGACTACTCCATCCAAACCCCCTTTATCCAGGGCACCGGTGAGTGATCCAGTTTAGCTGTAATACTAGTTATTTCATGCTAGTTATATATAGTTAAAGCACTAGTGATTGTATAATTTATTTATTATGTGGATCAGCTAGAAGAGCAGTGTTTTTTTAAGAGAAACTGCCCAGGTAATTTACAGCACTACGCTTTTAAAGGTTAAGAAGTCAAAGAGAATTTTATCTTAAAAATGTAATTATAGGTGTTTCAAGATGTTTCTACTCCCTTTCCTTACAACTCATCTAGCATGGAAATTTCTTTTAACATTCTCCACAATGAACACACTTCTTATAACCTCCTCTACAAATATTTTTTTTCTTTTCATCACCTCTCTTTCTCTGGAATTAGGCCAGTTCTCCTCCTTCAGAACTCCTGCCATGCTTCCCTGGACCTTGTCTAATACAGGTTTTTGTTTGCTCATTTTTAGATTTCTATTTCTAATGTAATGCAATACCGTATGCATACTGAGAGCCTGTAATGCTTATGATTACAGTTCCATGTCCTATCTGTATAAATAGTGCTTCTGCTGTGTAAAAATACATTTAATTCATAGTGTAGAGCGCACATTGAATATTTTAATACCATGTGAAACCTAACCCTAAATGACAAAACACTGAAAGGAGAAACATCTTAGACATTACAACGCCATCATAAACCCATCTTACTTCAAAAGAAGATTACATCCTAAACAACTGAAAACACATCAGAGTATATGACAGTAGAACTCAACAATGTAACATAAAATAAATACATTAAACTACAAAAAGATCCCTATACTTTTACTTAAATGAAGAATATTGATATATGATAAAAGAAAGTAGGATCGCAGAGAAGCTGGTTAAGAGAGAGAGTGAGAGACATGGAATCTCAATTGGACAGAGATGACAGGCAGACAGGCTGAGGACTGAGTACTTCAAGGCAGAGAAGACATTGACCTAACTCTCGTTTCCAGACTTTTTTGTTGGGTTTGTGAATGCTGCCATCTAAGAATAGTCCCTCCATGTAACCACTGACTACTAAGACTTGTAGCTCTGTTTAGAAAAATCTGACCTGCCAAGTTACCGACAATCGCTTACGTAACTCTCATGTCCTGTTTGATTAAGATAATCCTGCTGCAGTTAATGCTCACGAGGGATTTGATTTTAATTATTTCTTTTTTAATTGCAGTTAAATTGCTGAGGAGAATAGAATACCTTGTAGGCCTTCTACATCACCTTACCTGTGTGTGCCTGATAATGCCTTTGCATTGCTCTGACTTCTAAAATGTGTACACACACTATCCTATCTGCTGTATGTCAGCAAAAATGAATATGGTCCAGCCCTAGTATGTGTGCTTTTGGCTGATCTGTGCTTGTATTGCTTATTAAATTCAGTGGCCTATCGCGCGTGGGGTGTGTGTGTGTCAGGGTGTGTGGTGTGTGTGTTTATTTTTTCTGTCTGTCTAAAAGTTTTTGTATTTGTCTGTTTCCAGTCCCAGCAGCCTCTGGAGGACCTGGATGCTCAGTTGAGGAGAGCACTGAGCCCAGAGACCGTTCCTGTCTGCACCCACACACAGGTAAACCCACACCTGTTTGGATATTATTCTGTTAACTCATAGTGACATTGTATATATGGTTTTAATTCAATGACACTGCTCAGTATTAACCCACTTTCTTTTCTCCCCATGCTAACCCTAGGCCTCTCACAGTGGCATATCTTCAACGGGACAACCAAGTATGTATATTAATAAATCTATTAACTTAAATATCTGTTGCTATATCTGCATTTTATCTGTCTGTCTAATATTTGTAACATCTGTCTCTCAGTTCCCTTCTCTCTGGAGGAAGCTTCTGGGTCCTCTTCTGACCCTCCTCATCCTTCAGGTGGAATTAAACTGGGAAGATTTCAGGTAAGATTTCCCTCACTCTACAGCCCACACGTTACCTTACCTTTTACCATTTCCTTTTCTATGAGTCTATGGGTGATGTTATAAATGTAGTTAAAAGTCTATTAAAGTCTATTACTAAACTTTTCATTTCAGGTTGTGAACGCTTCTTTGTCAAGTTTCTCTATTTCTCTGTGTAATAAATATTGTTAGCAGCTAAGTGCATTGTCCCCTTTCCCTTAATCTTCTTCTCTCTCTAGGTCTCGTTGGCTACTGAAGCGCCTCCTGTTCAACACCCGGCCTGCACCGAGTCTTCCTCCACCACCTCCTCCTCGTCTTCTTCTTCCTCGTCCTCCTCCAGTCTCTCCAGCCCGGAGAATACACTGCACAAGGACTCCTCGTTTCCTCTGAGAGGGGGGGGAGGACAAGGAGATGTTGTGGACGGACTACCCCAACGGACTCTGGTAGGGTCCCACCACCCCTCCCCCCTCACTTCACCATGCCCCTCTCCTAAGCCCACCACTACCATTGGACGCTTCCAGGTATTTCCTGTTTTTGATCTTGTAGTGTAATGGGTGAGGGGTTTCTTTGCCACAACCAGTCCTTCCCTCCTTTGTTTGTCCCACCTTCCATTCGTTCATTGTTTCATCCAATATTTGTTCTTTTATTTCAGGTTACCATCAACCCAGAAGCCCGTGTTGGCAGATTCTCAGTCAGTCGTACCCTGGAGCAGAGCCTCGAGTCCAGGCAGACCCCTCTGCCTGCTGCCCATGCTGCTAACGGACCCAGTAATCATGGGCAGCTTTTGAGTCCAGACTCCACTCATAAAGCCTCTCTGCCCAGTCTAAACACCAACTCCTTCAATAACCCCTACATCAGCAGTGACAACGACTCTGAATTTGAGGATGAAGACTTCAAACAGGAAGTCAACCACCTTAGAGAAAAGTAAGTGATCCATTCCTCTCTTCCCAAACATCTGAGAGGAAATATACATGGATCTTTCACCTCTCCGTTGCCTCTTCTTTATTAGGTTAAACGGCTTTCACTTGATTTTGCTCTCTTCTGTCTTCTATTTCTATGCAACCAAAAATAGTAGGCTGTGCTCTGCTTCTCTTTTCTCCTCTTCCTCTTTCCTCTCTCTCAAGAATGAGGTTAACCACCCACTTTCCTTCATTACTTCTTTATCTTACTCCTTCCTCTTTTCTTGAAAAGGGATGTTAAGCGCTTCCCAGAACACTTGGCCATCCTCCTCTCTCCATGCTGTCCTCACCCTCATTATCTCTTTCTTTCTGTTGCCTGTCAATATTTTATTCCTCATATTTTACATTCCCTCTCCAGACACATGCGTGAGATTCAGGCCCTGCACTTCCGCCAGAAGGAGGAAATAGATTGTCTCTTTACCAGGCTGGGAAAGGTAACTCACCTTGGCTATATCAGTGCAGACACTATATACGGCATCACATACTATATACCATACTATAGTATGTAGCAAGCAACTTTTCTTCCTCTGGTCTTGGTTTAGGTTCCTCCAGCTGCAGTGCTCCCTCCAGTTATAGGCTTGACTGGCAGGAGGAGACGACCTACTAAAAGCAAATCCTCCAAATCATCTAGAACCAGCTCCACGCACAGCAGCAAGAGTCCATTACAGCCAGGTAGGCTCTTGTTTAAATATTTATATTAAAGAGTTGGTTCACCCAAAGTTCAAAGAAAATATTTCTTACTTAAAGTACTTCTCATGGTAACTAGCCATGCAGTAGTTGGTTTTATTTGTCCAGGATTTGAGATATCCATCTCTAAGATTTCTGCCTTTCTTGCTCACAGCACTAAATATTGACATTTAAAGAAATACAACAGCAACATCTTATTCAGAAACAATGTCTCAGTCACTCAAGATAACCCACCATTGCTGTGTACAGCCAGGCAAATATTTTAAATACATTAAATATATTATGTTTGCATTGGCATTGCATGTATGTTGGCGTGCTGAAGTTAGCATTTAGCTCAAGCACTGCTGTACCTGTAGAAAGATAGCCTCACAGAGCTCCTAGCATGGCTGTAGACTCTTAGTCTTGTTTAAATCAAATGTTTTAATGTTGTAACAACACAAATGAAATTCCATTCACCTTACCAAAACCTGGAGAAAGTGAACCAAAAATGTCAGCATAGCTACTGTAAATACCACCAGAGGAAGGTGAGAACATTTCATCAACATTTCACGAATCAAAAAACTGACCAACTCTGTACCTCTGAACAGCAATGTAACTCACCACCAAAACAGTCACCTTAATCTTGAATCCTACACTACAGCCAGAATGGTCAGAAATGTTTACCCTAATGTTACACTGTCTCTGTGTCTATGCATCCATGTGCACATATATGTGTGTGTGTGTGTGTGTGTGTGTGTGTGTGTGTGTGTGTGTGTGTGTGTGTGTGTGTGTGTTTGTGTGTGTGTGTGTTGATCTGCTTGGTTACACATGCATGTGGGTGTACGCTGGTGCAGGCTCAGAGCTTGAACATTTCTGACTGCTTTCCCCGTCTGTCTCTCCCTGTGTGGTTGTGTGTGTGGGGGGTGTCTTTAAATGTCTGCGGTGACGGGTGTCTTATCTGTCCATTATCTTTATCGTGTGTGTGTGTGTGTGTGTGTGTGTGTGTGTGTGTGTGTGTGTGTGTGTGTGTGTGTCTGTCTCTGGTCTCTGTGGTGTGTCATCCCTGCCCTGTCCTCTCCTGCCTATGCCTTGTGCTATCTCCAGGCAGCACTTTATCCGCCCAGAGCGTCCCTACCATGTACCCCGGCCAGCTGGCTCTGTTAGCCACAGGAGGATTGGCTGATTCGGGCAGCAGTACTCTGCTCCAGCCTCTCAAACCCTCTTCCTCCAGCAACAACCTATGCTCGGCCTACACCAGCGAGGCGGCACTCTCTGTGCCCAGCCTGTGTGCTCCCACCCCAGGTAGGCATGCAGTTGTGAATTCCAGTCTGCAGAAGGCCTCATGAGCTTCCCCACAACATAATAAATACTTTGCATGCATGCAGTTGGTTTGTCCTCTCTCCCTCACAACAAGACTCTTCCACATCTTTTTTCTATCTCTTTCTGTGTAGAGCAGTGTGATGGATAACTGAATGTTACATTATTCCTTTGTATTCCTTCAACCGTGTCTCTCTCCTTCCCTCTCATCTCTACCTTTTCTGTCTTACTTTTGTCCTGTCTCTCTCTATTTCCCCTTTTTTTCTCTGTCCTATGTCTCTTTGTTGCTCTTCTCATTTTCTCTGTCTTTATCTTCTTTACATCTCCCTCTCTCTACCTGTCTGTTTTCTACACTCTCCTTTTCTGGTTCTTCATCTCTTCTCTCCTCCTCATCCTTTCCTCCTCCCTCTCTTCAGGCTGTGTAAAGTTCAGCTGGGGTTCGGAGCGTTTGGCCTTCAAGCCTGGCGGCAGGAGGACGCGCTTTCTGAGTACGCCCTGCTTGGCTCTTTGTGTGTAACGCTTTATTTCTTTGCTCTTCTCTTTTAACCTGTCGTCCGTACTTTTGTTGTTATTGTTTTACTCAAGTCACGGTCGTCCTGTCTTCCCGTGGGTTTCCTTCTTTAAATGGAAGACCCTCTGCTTCTGATATCACCAATGTCCTGTAACCGAAAAAAAATCAGCTTTTCAGCCATTGGTAGAAAACATTAATTCATCCAGGGGAGCATGTAGGCTTATACTTTTACACACTTACGCACCTAAGAGCTTTCTTAATGCTGCAGTTGTGATCTAAGTACTTTGCTCAAAATTACCAGCCAAACTAAACTTTAATCAGAGCCTTTAACTAGGTTTTCACCCTTCTGCAAATAAAAATAGCAGTCAGCTGCTGATTACTGTTTACTACAGAAAAGACACAAAGAACATTGGGAAGAACAGCCAACTTTTTTCACACCATATCCCTCATTCAGATAGAAGCTTGAAAATCTTTTGAACTGCCTTCCAACAACATATTGTGTATGTTGGAAAATAACATGTTTAGGTACAGAAGATAAAGGGAAAATTAGATATAAGAGCTTGCTGCAGGACACAGAAAGGTAGCACAACCACAAACATAGTCATATTTACATCCCAGAGCTTCCCATAGTCATCTTCAATTATTTACTTTTTTAAACCCTCTCTCGGTCTTTCTCTCACTATTCTTTCTTTCTCTCTTTCTTTCTTTGCTTTGACATATTTGTCCTTGACTAACAAGTAACTGCACATTCAATGCCAGCCCTTTCAGCTGCAGGGAATAACAGCATTGTCAAAGATAAAATAATGGCGTCGTAATTAATAGAAAGGACACAGCAAAGTGTTTACTGTCTAAAGTAACGCTCTTAAAAGCTGTCAACAAATTTCACTGCCATTTTCGTCATAACCTTTCGTCATTCGTTAGCTTTCTAGAGGCCGTGTGGAGTGTACCAGCCGAAACACAAAACAGCAACTGTGTTCTATGACATAAAACGTCTTTATACCAACCAGTGTCATTAGTGACAGGGGAACTGAGTTTCACTATATTGTGTTTTAAAGTTTATAATCCTTACAATTTTAGTCCTGGTTGATTTGGCGACACCAAGGGTTACTGATGGTAACAGAAAGTGGGGTTTAAGTACAGTACCAGAATGCTCTTTGAGCTACTACTTTGTCAGAAAGACAACAGAAGACCAACTGGTGTATCTGTTTACAGTGCACTTAAGTGGTCTGTCAAAAATGAGTGCAATATAACCATAAATG
Source organism: Sander vitreus (assembly GCF_031162955.1). Classification (NCBI taxonomy): domain Eukaryota; kingdom Metazoa; phylum Chordata; class Actinopteri; order Perciformes; family Percidae; genus Sander; species Sander vitreus. The sequence continues at coordinate 12,851,053 of NC_135877.1, forward strand.
ATGGCTTGAATGCAAGTTAGGTCCCTGGGAAAGTGAAACAGCAGCAGCCCAGAAGCTTCATTGTGCAGTACCTGTCAAATAAGCTTCAAGCCCATGATAACTAGCATCACAGGCATACAACAGACATGTCATCTCTAGTCCTACTAAGTTAGAAATAGATGATACAGTTCTGTTTGTGTGTCAGTCTGACTCTTTCAAATCCTGACTGCTTTCATTTCTAACCTTTGCCTCTGTGAAAACAAGCAGACTAACAGGGAAAGACAAGTGAAGACCTGATGACTTGAGCTTTCTGCCATACGGTTTTGTTTTTAATAGGATATGTATTATTTGTTTTGATTAAACTTGATTAATTGCAGTGACTCTTTCGTTTTAAGCACAGTTCTGTTTAAATACTGTGCATCAGTCTTTTCTTTATTTCTATTTTTTCGTGATTAAGAAAATGTTTTTCTCAAATCATATTATAATCATAATATGTAGCATTGGTCAAATGTTTTGCGCTTGATGAAGAGATGTTTATGAATGCTTCTGAACCCTCTGCACCTCAAACCCTTTCTCTCCCTTCCTTACACTTTCCTCACTCCCTTTTCTCACCCCTCTCCCCCTGTACCTGTTCCCCTATCACTGCACAGCCAGGAGAGAGACAGACCTGGGTCTTATTGATTATAACTTGTTCTTGTTCGCAAACCGGTAGCATAGGAGAAAAGTGATGGAACATTGACATTACATTCATTTATTCATTCATTCATGTAAATTACCTTGAAAACAAGACTGAATTGCCATTTTGTTTCACAATTTAAAACATTGACCAAATCAGAGATGTGTGCAGCGATTCAAAGGTCTGGAAACTATACTTTGATATAGTTATGTTTATGTTACAGTTGTGTTTTATTTCTGTGTCATGCCAAACATTTTGGCCCATCCCACATGGGATTACAAGACACCACAAATTTACTTATTTAACAAACCTATCGCATATACAAATCATTCGGAGAAATACATGAATACAAATATATACATATACACATACATATATGTATATACACGTACACACATACACACACACCACACACAAACAACAAATTCTCATCTACAATTCATCTCGATAAAGAGCTTTTTATAATATATATTTGAATCCTAATTTGGACCCAGTTCTGGTACGGTCTGGTGAGCTGTAGAGAGGACTCAGAATTACATCAGAACCAGGGGTTGGTTACCCAAAAGCATCTTCAAGTCACAGCAACACAGGCAAGACTTTGAGGCAGTGTGCAAAGACTCAGTTTGGTTTGCTGTTAAACACAAGGATTGTTTTCAAGATGCTTTGGTTGCAAAGTATTTATATTCCAGTATTAACTGCTCTGTTGCTACTGCAGTAAATGTGCTTAAAGTTGGTGTATGCACTTCCTCAGAAGGTTGCCTACATGTCTTGGCTTGTCTGAAGAAAAACATCTTTACTCAGATGTGTATAAAGATGGCAGCCTTGTGACTTGACATCTGTGGTCAACCTTTCTCACAGTGCAGATTACAGAACACATGTCTTTCATTTATATTTAAAAATGCACATAAAATACTTAACACTACTTCACAGTGCACTGTGTGACAGGTACTGATTTCAGTGTAAACATGTTATTGGGCAGCTCAACCCCAAAGTGTTATTTATTGACTGCTTCAAGTTCAAATAATCATACTGTGTTTGGTTGTCGGGTGTTGTGGGTGTGGGTTTAACTCTGACTCTCTCCCAATCCTCCAATCGTTGTCTTCCGGCTGCACAGGGAAGATGGTGAAAAAAGTCTGCCCCTGCAACCAGCTCTGTAGTAATTATCTCTCTTTTTGGTCTTTCCTCCCTTCATCGATCCCCTCTTGCATCCTTGCACTTGCTCTCCCACGCTTCCTCCTCCTGCTCTCTAATGTCCTTTAGATTTCAACTTTGATCCTCTGCCAGATTTGAGATCAGTTTGATTCAGTTATTTCAGCTGCTGAAACACTGTATTTTCAATTTTGACATTTTGATGACGAAGGATCAAAGAACACCCAGTTTGAGGACTAAAATGACTGAATTGACCAGCCATCACAGTTTCAAACTGACAGTGCATGTACCTGCGAGCTCTCACACACGCACGCACACGCACCACACGCACACACACACACACACACACACACACACAAACAGCTGTTCGCCACTCTGCCCCCTCCTTTTCCTCTCCTTCCTCGTCATGGCTTGTGGTCTTGACTACATTGCCCAGAACTCCATACTGCTGTAGTCAGTCATGACTCAGCGTCTCCTCATTCTTATTTTCCTCCATTTTATTTAGCATGACATGCCGGTTTCTGTCAGAACAACTGTATGATTAGTTTTTACTGGCTAATCCCTGCAATATTTTGTCTTTTCTCCTGTAATAGCTGATATGAACAGATCAGTGTAATGTTACTATAGTCTGGATTTAAGGTATAGTAAAGAAATGATAGTAAACATTTGTGAGGAAATTATTATGCATTGTTTATGACAGTAAAATAACAATAGCAAATCCTATTCATCCTGATGTTCTCTTTCACTGAATGATATGTTAAAACTGTATATTTGTGAAAAAAGGCATGAGCATATTATCAGGGCTGTGTCTACAATATTGGAGATCCAGATTTGATTAAAGTGGAACATTTAATTCTGACATAATGATGTGACGATACTTGAAACCAGCAGAGTGTGTAGCAAAGGTATTTTATAATCACCTCTCAGCATATATTGATTTAGTTTCCTCTTGGCTTGGTAGAGAGGCACTGATGTGAAGAAGTGCAGTCTTGGAACATTCTATGATTCTGGTGCTATTTTCATACAATAGTTAATGTTAACTTGAACAGAGGCTAAATGCTTAGACAGCACAGCACTCACATTCAGACACCCTGGCCAGTTTGCAGTGTGTGCTTATTCTGCAGTGAATGTGCTCTGATCAGTTTGATGCTCAGGGTTGGCAAAAAGCAAACCACCAGCTGTTACAGAGCTTGAGTGCCATCTTATGGCCAAACAATAGATTAAAACACAAGATCAGTGCAACGCGGGGCAACTGTGATCAACAGCAGCCTGGTTCAGCATTGCTTCTTTTGTGTTGGAGCATCTAATTGGTGAATGCTGCTGGGCATGTCAGTTTTACAGGTTGCCCAGTGTATCATTAACTTAAAGCAATGGGACTCTTGAGAGAACGCAATATTTAATATGATATATTCTGAAACAGGCTCAATTTTTGTCATATTAAAGTGCCCATGTTGCTCTAGTATCATAGTTCTGACATCATCTGTCATAATTATTTCCACTATTACAACTAAACAAAATAATGACCATGTCTTCATGCTGACCTATCCTTAAAAGCTCTATCCCGACCAGGCTCTGTCACCATGTAACACCCTTTTCATGGTCAAGACAGGGATGCATTCTCATTCATTCAGATAACATCAATTATCATCTTCTAGTTTGAACAATATCTCACATCCTTTTCTCTTCTCCTCCTCTCTCTCCATCTCCCTCCACAGGGACTAATAGCACCAATGCAGTGAGCGGTTCAGGTGGTTTGGGTCAGAGCCAGGGTGGTTCTCAGTGTCTGCCCCCCAACATTTCAGCCCCCCACCAGAGAAAAGGAACTTTTACCGATGACCTCCATAAACTGGTGGACAACTGGGCCAGAGATGCCATGAACCTCTCACAGGTTTACTGCTGTTTTATGATTCATCTTAATGGAGCAGAAGTTGTTTTGACACAAATAAATGTTCCTTCAGCAATGACTCACCAGTTCCTGTATTTAGTTTACCGGACAAGAAGACAGACAGAAAAAAAGGCTCTAAATGGCACTTTGTTGAAAGCAAAAAGTGGGGGGGGGGGGGCACAGCTAAAACCTACTGACATTTGTTTTTCTAAACTGCTACTAGGTCCTGTATTCATTTGGCACTATATGTGTGATTACAGTGATCATCTTCATTTATTTTAAGTCAAGCTCTGGGAACATCCAGTAGCAAAATGTACATTGTTTCAGACTGAGTTTAAGAATTGTTAAAAGGAGGGTTTCGAACCCTCCCGCAGTCAATTTTTTTGTCTTTATTTATTGATCATTGAGGATTAGAAAACAACTGTTTTGTGTGATCCATTTTTGTGTTTAAAAAGTAATGGACAGGTAAGTAAACTGAACTAAATATTCATCTTTTTCAGGGGAAGAAGAGTGCCAAACAGCTGCAGCAGGCCCCAATACAGGGACATAGCTACGAGGTTAGTTTATAAATAAACCATATGACAGCATAGCCAAATTAACCTGTTAGGGGGACTAAATGACAAAAACAAGCTTGTGTGCTCCTACCTCTCTAGACACCTCCAACTTCCCATTACGTACAGTGGACACAGCAGACATGATGGCAGCTTCATTGTATGCAAAGAGACCCACAAACCATTCAGTGCTTCTATGCTGTAATACTATCAGCTAGCCACTGGTTTATGTAGCTCAATTAGTTTGTTTATTTGATTAAAGACAACTGACAATGTTCCAAAATAAACTAAAATAATAAAGGTTTTAAAACTAGATTCAAACACATGGCCCCTCTACAAGCCAGGTTGAGCTAATAATTTAGTACCTTTCTAATTTGATATTACATTGTACTGTTGCAAATCATTAAATCACCAAAACCAAGAGACCTGCAGTGAACCCCCTGAGGGTGTGCTTGGCCTGGTTAACAATCCATATAAAAAATGTTTGCGTTGGGGTCTTGAGCTAACTAATGCTCTGTCTGCACTGTTCCCATTAGCTCTGTTAGCGATCCCCGTTTTCCCCACCCTCTTTCTCCCTTTGTGATCGGCTGATCAGCGGTATGAGCTCCGTATGAGCACAAATATTGACTTTAAAACGATTTTATTGATGTAAAAATTATCCGCCAGAGTCTATGATCAGAACTTCGTCCATGGCAGCGGTCTGTTATACTTAACAACGGTCTGGTAAACAGAAATAGCAGACTGCAGAATGCCGTGATTGACCAATCAGAATCAAGTATTCAACCAAGCCGTGTAATAAATAAATATAATTGTTTGAATATGAATGATCTAAGCTTTGCACTTCCAAAACAATCAGTTCTTAAGAATTTTTTTTTTTAAATCCCTGAGATGCAGGTTTCCAAAATTTACAATTAAAAAATCTTGAATTTGTGCCTTGGTCAGTCTAATAGTCACTGCTAAGTGGACACACAGGTATCTACCAATTGAAATAGAGAATACAATTTTTTAAAGAAAGGTCATTAAAAAAATAAATATGCTTGAATGAACAACTCTTAAGTGTTAGCATGAGTAAACGTTTCCTCATGTTAAATATCCCCCTATCCAGGTTATCCAGTCAGCCAGTCTGGGCAGGAAGTACTCGGCTCCCAGCCAGCTGTGTCCCAGCAGCATTGGAGGTTCAGCCCACCTCCTTACCAACTCCACCACTGCTACCTCTCTGGCCACCCGCAAGGGCTCCCTATGCCACCCACCTGCTTCCTCCACTTCACCTCAACCCCAACCCCAACCCCAGTTTATCCACTACACCCCCACCGCCGCCTACAGTGCACAATGGTCTGGTCCGGCTCACGGTCTCTCAAACCCACACCAGGCTCCAGCACAGCCTGGGCCTCTACTGGTCAGCACCTCCCAGCCCCTGGGCCCCTACCCCACAACGGTTGGTGGACAGGGGCAGATTCCAGGGCAGGGGCCACTCCAGGCTTTCCATCTGACCAACTCTCTCCAGAAGTCGATCAGCAACCCAGGAGGACCTAACCTGAGGACCACGTAGGGCTGGGGATGAGGGCTGGTTTAAATCACAGCTCTACTGGACTGAACTGGACTGGACTGGTGTGGAACAGAGTGTTACAGGATTGCGTGGGGAGCGAGGAGTTTGAAATGACAGAAGCTGACCTGTTCAAGCGGAAAAAGGAAATGAAATGAAGAGGAGCAAAAGAAAGGAGGAATGCGATGTGGTCACATCTCCACAGTTTGTGTGATGCATCTCGCCTCTGCATCCATCTGTGTGTGAGTGAGAAGCTGTCACGGACACGAATGCAGTCACACAATTTCCCTTTCTGCTGTGTTTGACTGTGGGCTTGTGACAGCCAGCCAGATGCTTAAGGATAAAGGAAAAGACTCATGAGTGCAATGTTAAAAGGCCAAAGAGGTTGTGACAGGGTTCTGGATTGGTGTTAGGAACTGTTTGTGTGTGAGGTATTGTTAAGGTATTGGGGTATTGTTTATGCGCACTTATGACTCGGCCACCATTGTTCCATTTTCATTCTAAATTGAGTGTACACGTCTTTACAAGGCAGGTCACAAAATCACCCTTGTGAGACAGCAGTGGTGAGATATTACATCAGGTTAAGGGGGAGGAATGTGGTGGCCAGCTTTAACAAAACCAACTGTTTGTCCACACAGCACCTCTTAATAGCTTCTAATGCTGTAATTGCTTACAATATTTTAAATGTTTAGCTCACAGACTGAGTTTTAAATAATCTTAAGCTCTTTTCCCAGTTCTGTACAGAAAAGACATTGTCACTCTATAAAGAGGTAACTGGTGGATACAGAGGGGAGCATGGCTGGCCATCACATTAAGGTTGTCTTTCAACATCAAACAATGCACGAGAGGCTATATTACCCTGAAATCAAGCAGTGGCTGTGTTTGTGCCAGCAAAGCATTCCTTAAATGTACAGTATGCTCAAAAGAAAGCTTTGATATCAGGTGAGAGCAGACTGGAACGATGTTTAGAACAGGATATTAAATTCAGGAAGTGTTTTTGTTGAAATTTGGAAATTGTTCTCAATTTAAAGCACAAAAAGAACCAATCAAATGCACATTTGAGAATTTGAACGTCTGGAGCTGAGCTGATCTCAAGCCTGGTTTAGAGTAGGTACAGTCCAGCACTTGGTGGGGTTTTAATTCGTCAGCTTGCGAAAGATATCGTGACAGCTACTCCTCTGTTACCTTCTGTGTCTTGTTCCTCCCTTGTTCCGACAAACCATTCAAACAGATGGAGAGAGATGGAGGAAAGAAAGTGAATAAAGAGGGAGAGCAGAGAGTATTAAATAACCGTCAAACACCTCGTCTGTTTCCTGTTCCACTGCTTACTTTAGGAACATACTGGCTGTGTGCACCATTACTAAAGTACTGAATGCACAGGACAGATGCCTCTGCACACCAAGCACCTCTTCGACATCATGACTCCACCTCTTCCTCCATCCCTCTCTGGGCCTCTCTGTTGCCATTTGAAGCAATAACAGCAGAAACCTTTTAGAGAAAAGGAAAAAAAAGCCCAAACAAGAGAACTCAGTGTGAAAAAGTGGCCTTGTTATCATAATAATATCAGAGTTCATGTACAGTTTGTGTCTCTGTTTATTGTTTAGAATGTCAGCCATGATGATTCCATTTTGTTGTTTTATTTTGGTTGTGTTTTGTTGGGTTTGTTTTGCTTGCTGCCCCCAGCTAGCAATCTAACACACACACACACACACACACACACACACACACAATGCATGAGACATTCATATAAATACACACACCTGCATATACCTGCATACACACACACACACACACACAGACAGTCATGCACAGACTCATGTAAATACACACACATTGTTGGAGGTGTAGCAGCCGTTAAACAGACACAGATTCACAGACTAATGCCTCAGTTCTTAGTGTTATTCATCATTAGGTTGGTTTTCAACATTTTTGTTGAAGTGATTTCTATTGTTGTCATAATTATTGTTGTTAATGATTATTATTCTATTTAAAAAGAAACAAAAAAGGTATTCTGTCAATGGACCTGTTATACGCGCACATCGGTGTATGATGTGGAAACACTGTGATTATTGTTGTTTATTATTAGCAAATGTTGTTGGACAACATTAGTTTTAGGGTAAAATATCACAAATGAAACAAAAAGCATACAGAGAACGGTTTGGGGTCGTTTCACTTTCAATTCACTGCTTTCAGCAGATGGATTCTCTTCAAAAAGCGACAATTGAGAACACCTCTTTTCAATAATCGTCCTCACATCCAGTTACTGAGGACGCAATCCAAAATAAATGCCTTACCGACAACTTATCAACTGCAGTTTCAGTTCCTTTTTTTATAACTGATTGAATTGAAAGTCGAAACTGACCTCCAAGATGGATAGTTGATATTTAGATAATAAAGTAATGCTAGCTATTTTGTTTTCTTAATACAGTACTTATATATCAGACACTTTAAATAGCCCTCCTCTTCCCTTTCTCCCTGGTTTTATTAGATGAATGTGAATGTATAAACCAATGGTGTCCATTTTAATGTACTTGAAAAAAAAGTCTGTCTTTTATTTTTGCTTTATTTCGCTTCCCCTGACATCCTAGAGCCTCCGGTGAATACTGGAGGTACTTTAATAGTGCCTTGCATCCTTCCTGTTGCTTGTTCCATTGGGGGTTGAGGACTTGGGTTAAAGTAAGCACACTTGACAGCATGTGTGGAGAGTTATTATTATTATTTTTTTTTTTTTTTTTTTTTTTTTGGGGGGGGGGGGTCACTTTTGAAGTCAGTGGTGATGATTGGACCTGGTGTTAGTGGAGCAGGCATGCAGTAGATTGGTGGAGATGCAGTAATGGCTGTTGACTGTGTGCGTAACAGCTGGTTTGTGGTTAATTCTCTTTGATTTCAATTAATTGAGTTGTTTCCCCAAAAAGCAAGAATGTTTTCCAGCTTAGCTCTTTGATAGGAAGAAGAATTGACCCCAACTCTGCTGCCATTTAAACCAATGAGACTGACCACTTAAGATTGAAAAGGCCACCATTTGAAGTTGGTGTTGTTTGTGTGAAGTGAGGCCCATTGCTGTGCTTTACCTCCACATGAGGCCTGACTGTGTTACACCACCAACACAATGAAAGATGGAGTGAACATAAGAGTTTATCAGTGCCATTTTTTCAGGGTTTTAAATGTAGATATTGCAGGCAAAAGGGGCTGGAATATTTGTTCAATTTTAAGGAGGGAGTTGTTGAAGATTGTATTTGAAGCTTGGATTACTCTGTATTTTAGAGGCACTGGCCCAGGGGCTGCATAAAGTCATCAGAGGAACCAATGAAGTTACTTTCCTTTAATGTTAAAGTATCTCTGGTGTAGTATAGATAGAATCCAGTTCTTTTCAAGATTCAGATTGGATGCATCAGATTTGACAGTGACCAAACAAGCCACCTATTGTCATCTGATTCAAAGGTTGCTGATTCCTGATTGGTGCAACGGAGTCCCGTCCACTTCAAACAGTGAGAAGAGAACAAAGAAATACAGACATCTCTCATGTAAAATAACCAAAACTGTCCAGACTTTGGCATGAAATAGTGTTTTTATATCAGAACACATCACCCATAGTACTAACTGAGAAAATAAGTTTTTAGGCCATCTTGCTCCTCCAGTGTAACCCATTGTTATCCAATTTTTTCCCCACCCGGAAAAATCAAATAACATTCACAAAACCAGCAGAACTATACTGTCTTTTTAACAGATTTGGTTAGGCATGCCTCCTCATCTGAGAATTGCTGCTATTGGGCAAAAAAGTCTACAAAAGGTATGAATATTGTCTCATTCACTCCTTTTCCCACTGTATGTTTCTGAAGCTGCACCAAACGCTATTTGAACATAAGGGCGTCACAGTGCTAGAGGTGGTGTTGGTGGTGGTTAGAATGACTGTAGCACAGTGGTGCTTATGATGATTGGACTGGTAGGGATGATGGTGGTTTAAATGATGGAATTGATAATAGTGGTTTTAGATTCAAGGCCTTTGACACCCTGTCCTCTTTTATCTTTTCATTTGTTTGTAGATGAAACACGTCTGGTACAATCTTTGACATTCACATAAAACATTTTTTTTTTGTGTGTGTGCCGGGAATGGGTGTTCTGGATTCACATAAAAACATAAAAAGCTTACTTTGTAGAGCTTGTACAAACAAAACACATTGCTTTTGCTTGTTTCTTGGGATATTTTCCATTTCTCATGAATAATAATGCAACATTTTTACTACTAGGCAAGTTTGGTTGAAGCTGTGAATAATCATTGAGCCACTTTGCTTTAGTTCTGATTATCATATGATGATGTTATAAGAAGTCAAACCTTTAATGATGCCACCAACTCAGTGCCATTTGACTTTTTTATTGTCAGTGGAGTGGAAACATTAGAGGTAAAGAATAAAAAAAAGAAAAAGAAAAAGTAAATTCAGTGTATTTCTACTGTTTTTACCCACTGGAGCTGTTTTGGTTACCAGGTAACATCCTGGATTTTCACTTTGCAATTGCTTGAGCCTCAAATGATTTCCACAGTCGAAGTTTGATCATATTTTGCTGTGTCTCGACTACATAAGTACTATGAAAGGAATGCCTATTGTGCACCGGCTACAATGCAATATTATTTAAAGTTACAGTATGCTATCAAGCTCTGAGGTTACAGTTGGGTTTGACAGTTACACCCCCTGCTGGAGGATTCTTGAGTTAAACATCAGTGGGTGCAATTATTGTGAAGTTTTTTTTTTTAGGGTTGTGGTGGAGGACTCTTGACTGTGAAAGGCTTGAGAGTTATCCACTCTTATTGTGAAGTTTCCTGACGTTAAAGAGGAAAAGTAGGATTCTTTTTCTGGTGACACACATACAGTGTATCAAAAACACGCTCGCATTAGATTCAGGTTCTGTTTTCTGAGCTTTTGCCTGTTCAGGACTCACTAACCTTTATGCTTTTTACTTGACTTTACGCACACACACACACACACACACACACACACACACACACACACACACAGATAGATAGAGATTGATTCAGTGCATCTCCTTGCTATTTTATGTAGCTTGCTCCTGTGGAATGATGTCGAGTCTCAAGCACAGCAACAGTTTCCCTGAAAACATTTTTCTCAATATGTTGATTATGTTTCTGGTTTCTCTAATGCTCTCATTTTATTTTTGTATTATTCCTCACTTGTTTTATCAGCAGTTTTAATGTCTCTAGCTGCACCTAACTTAATTCAGTGGTTTCATTTTTCTGTATCATGTTTGACATTGTAAGTGGTTGGATAAAAAAAACATGAATGAATGAATAAAAGAAAAAACAATACATGTAGGGAGTCATCGGCAGCCTTTAACGGTATGTTTTGCACTAAGTATAGAGTGTTCAAGCTTCATATTAAAAAGAAAACTTTGCGCTACAATACAATGACATTTGTTACTTTATTTGTAAAAACTTAATAAATAAAAGTTGTTTAAATGCATTGCAGTGACTGGACTTTAAATCAGTATAAAGATAGGAATGAAATTACGTCATGTCTCTCTGCTGTTAATGTTTTAACTTCAGATACGTTCTCTTTTTAACAGGCCTATGGGTCTCGATGCACCAGATCAGATGGACAGACAGGTACACAATGACATGCACAAACAGTCAATGCATTTTTGAGATGTGTTTGGAGACTTTAAAGACTTTTCTTGTGAACCATTTAATGGTCTCACATACAGTATAAAGCATAAACAAGCCAGGTTTATTATCATTATTATGAGCTCCTAACAAATGGTTGAAATCTCAACTTGTATAAAATGGATTAATACTAAATTTATCATATTGACAGCAGTTCATAATCAGTTATATTCAATGGGAATATTCGGTTTTGGTCAAAAATGATTATTACTACATATATCATTCATTTATATTTCAACAAGGCAATTCAAAGTGCTTTACATCAGTCATAACATGGCATTAAAAGAAAAAACACGAGGCAATATTAAATGATTTTTTATTTTATTAATTTTGTCTGCATTTTTTCTAGACCGCTTATAGTATCAGAATAACTAACCTTTGCCCCAAATGTTCGGCACTACCCCCCCCCCCATCATAATGAAATAAGACAGACAAGTTTGTTTTATCTTCAATTTTGTTGCAGTGCTTTTCTTTTCCACATGGTTGCAGCACTCCTTCAGCTTCCTTTCTGTTATCTAGACCATATTAAATAGCTTCTTGCTTTGGGGGCAATCGGGAAACAACTCGTTGTGAGGTGTGAATCTGTGCTTATCTGTCACCGTGGATACAATGAAAATACCATGGTCAGTCCAGAGAAAAAGAGGCTTAAGGAAGGAAGGGAGGAAGGAAAATGAGACTTACCGGTACATTATAACAATAAATCTTCCATCATGCAGTTTTCCTGCAGTGATATGAAAAGTGCACTGTAAAAACTTGCACACTGATTGGGATTTTAATCTCAGTGGCCGTTGTTGAACTTGGCAGAATGCTCCTGAATATAATTGTATTCGTTTGGATTTTGTTTTTACTTTTACTCGTCCTGGCAATTAAACAAATAGCTGAAAGACATTTAGGACTTACATAGCATGTAATAAGCTTGATTAGCCTGAATATAAAACACAATATTTTAATACAATTGTAAAAAGAAATTGCAGTGTAGGGCTTGGTTTTCAACCAGCTGTGAGCTGTAAGTGCAATGTTGACAGGTGAACTCACACAAGATGTAGAGGTAAGATTAAGTTTAGTTAACAGTAATTGCTGTTCTGGTCATGCTTTTTTAATGATTAGAAATGTTTCCATGTTCTATTAGATTCATCGAAGTTCAGTGAGGATGGAGATAAAATGTGAAAACCATGATGTGAAACCAAACCCACAACTTCACACATACATAAACATTTTACACAAAACAAATTTAGTGTTTTTTTAAACATTAACAAGGAGAGCAGATATTAATCAAGAAGATGTGAATTAAGCTAGAAAATCATCTTAATTAGGATTTTTTGTGTGTACTGTACGGGTCTCATCCATTTATTCATCCTGTTGTCGTGACCAATTAGTACATCAGAGTGGCCTTTATTTCTACTGCTGAAATGCATGAAATGAAATGAAAGGATACTGAGAGTGAGAGAGAGAGAGAGAAATGGTGGTGAGGGGTCTTCAGATGGCATGTGTGTGGGAGAAATGCAGAGACTGCAGACAGACAGGAAAGCCAGTTCCATGCTTAAGTTTATATAAATGTTACAAGCATAAGCTGTAGAAACCATTTTCCTGTATGAAAATATATATATATATATAGAATACTTCTTATAGAAATGACAGAAAATGTAAATCTTTTGTTAGGATCTTTTGTCTTGATTTCATATTTTGTGCTTCTTTGTAAGTGACTCCACAAAGACACTGAACTTGACCTCACCTATTCAAGTTGCCATGTGTAGTATTTTAGCATCAGTAAGTCATGTTACCTCAGGAGCATGTTTGTAATGACCATAAAGACATAAGAGCATGGCTGAGGAGATTGGTAAGCCGTCAAGATATTTCAGTCTGGACTGAGTTAACTGACACATTTCCATCCATTAGTGTGGCTAATAAGATAACATAATAAGATTTTAAGCATGACATTCTTGTGAATCTATAAAAAAAAAAAAAAAAAACAGTTGTATATGACATGCAAGCATTTTAAAAAAAAAAGCATGACCTTTCTGCATCACTGGTGAACTACAGGGACCACACATATTAAGTCAGCGTGATCATCATGACACCATTACTTTTTAAACACAATGCAACCAGGTCAAATTTTGGAAACGCTGCTGGGTTGTTTTACAGCACGAAACAGGAAGTGGTCACTGTTCTTCTGGCTTTAACCAAACTTAAAAGTTTTAATACTTTCTCACAATGTCAGATGAAGGAGAAAATAAAAGGCAGTGCATTAAATGACTTCCTCTTCAGTAAAGCAAACAGTAGGACAAACACAAAATTAAGTCAACATGCTCACTGTCTGTCTATGTGTCAATGTCTATGTCTATGCTTACTGTTTATGTCTATGTCTGTCTGTCTGTCTATTGCTCACATGACTCAACATTTGTCTGTGTCAACTCAACTTACTCCTGTCGTCTGTTGCCCTCCTTGTCATCTGACTGTGTTGTCTTGCTGTGTCAATGCTGACTGTGTAATGACGTCGTTTGTGTCGTTTCACTCTGTAGAGACTTTGTGTTGTTTCACTCTGTCGTTTGCTGATATTCTGATTGCTCTTATTAATGTGGCGAGGTGTTGGACAATAATCTGCAATAATTGCTTTAGATGGGATAATACTGGCAGGCCCTGTTGCCACCGCGGCAGGGCCACTGTGTGTGGAACGTTCCCCTTGTTTAGCTGGGAAATCTGCTCATCTTGATAACAGTAAGTCGACACATTAGGACGACAAATGAAAGAGTGAAACGACGCATAGCAACGACGCATAGCAACGACACATAGCAACGACCAAGTGAAACGATGCATAGTAACGACGGAGTGCAACGACACAAAGCATCGACGGAGTGAAACAACACATAGTCATGACACGGTCAGCATTGACACAGCAGTATCGGGTTCCTTTTGTGCCAAAATATATGATATGGGGTTCCATTTTATGGGGTTCCATTTGTGCCAAAATTAAGTAAGATGTGGAGTGATGTGGGCAATCGACAGACAGACAGACAAAGATATTAATTAATACATGTGCCTTAATATGGCACAAATGGAACCCCAGATGTTTAACCATAATACGCAAACATAAGTAATAGTCCAAACAGTCTGCCGTGTAATTTTGTGAGTGTCGTCACTTTTCAACATCTCCGCTGTCAATTAAACAGAAATAGCATGAGACCAGGTAATAGTGATATTATCATAACATGGTAACATTCATTACATTAGTGTCATGTGACTAAACTGGATGTTATAGCAGTGGAGGGACTAACCACAGAGTTTTCATATATATATATATATATATATATATATACACATAAATACCTATTACATAACCTCTTTAGCTGACTGAGAGTTTCCATATTGGCTTCATGAAGGGGTGTGTGTGTGTGTGTGTGTGTGTGTGTGTGTGTGTGTGTGTGTGTGTGTGTGTGTGTTGGGTTTAGTTTTAGTTTCAGATATGGGTTGTGGTTAGGAATGATTAGCAGCGAACAAATGTCAATGAGGGCCCTAAAAAGTACAGAAGAGGAAAAAATGTGATTTGAAAGCTGAAACTCAGGAGACAGAAGATAAAAACCAGTGTAAAATTGCAAAACATATCAGGTACAGTTAATGAAAAAGAGTTCTCTCCGTAAGTATGTGTGTATATTTGCATTATGCATGTATCGTATATTCCTCGGGATTCCTAGGGAGGTGTTCCAGGCACGTCCAGCTGGGAGGAGGCCTCGGGGGAGACCCAGGACTAGGTGGAGGGATTATATCTCCAACCTGGCCTGGGAACGCCTCGGGATCCCCCAGTCGGAGCTGGTTAATGTGGCTCGGGAAAGGGAAGTTTGGGGTCCCCTGCTGGAGCTGCTACCCCCGCGACCCAACCCCGGATAAGCGGATGAAGATGGATGGATGTATCGTGTATTCAAGTATACACACTAAACACTGTTTACTAAACATTGCATTTTTTTCTTGTCCCAGCCAACACACCCTTGGGATTTAGAATCAAATGTCTGTATAGTTGTGGCTTTAAAGTGATCATCTGATAGCAAAAATCCAATATCCAGCTAATAATGAATCAGTGGGCTCTATACAATATATTCTACAAAAATTATGGGAATCGTATATGATTTTTATATCTTTTAACATAAAAAAAAGTCCTACACATGATGATTTTGACTTTTGAACATTAAGACGAGTTTTGTTCTTTAACATAGATGCGTCATCCCCTCTTTTTTCTTTTTCTCATTTAATTACTCATTAATATATTCTTTTCTTTCCCACTACCTTCAGCTACCCCTGAATGAAGCATGTAACCTTTAACTGCAGCTGGACTGTGACCAGTGTGGCCCAGGATGCTACTGGAGTGGAACACTTATGTTGACTTGTGATCCGGGTAAATAAAGGTCAGTGCTGAATTTGCTCAGTGGTTTCTATGTAGTTGGCTATAATCACAAAGGAGGAGATAAAAAGATTAAGTGCATTTTACTGTAAAAAAATATTTGGTTAAAATGGTGTAAGATCATTTTAGTTCGGCTCTGACATAAACACAGAAAAGAAAAAATAATGAGCTGAATGTTAATTTTAAGGGAACATATATCCCTCCCCTATGCAATTAGATGTTGCAACCTTGCCATGTTTAGTGTTATCATGTACTGTAGCTGTGTAAGCGGAGGCTGCAGGTTTGCGCTGGCCGATGTGGGCTCCTGAGCGGAGCCATTACAGGTTCCTGCTGCTGTTTCCTTTGGCATGAGGGCAACCTTTCTCCTCTCGTCTGTTTACACAGCCCAGATTAACATGGCACCGAGTTTTAAATCATACACCAGTTTGTCTGCGGACAAAGTGTGTGTGCATTTGTCTGCATACATGTGTATTTCATTACATTACATTTTTGGTAAAAGTGTGTGTCCACCTAAGTGCTTTTCCTGTCCACATGAGGTCTTGACTGTGTGCGTTTGTTTGTGCCAGCCTAATGTGAGTTTGTGTGTGTGTTTTAATAGACTTTAATAGACACTTTGTCCTGTCAAAGTGCCCTTGAGCAAGGCACGGCACCTCTACCTGCTGTCACAAAATGTAAGTCAGAGCATCAGGTACTTGAATGTCTTCAATATAAATTTGATTTCATATAGAGAAGTGAGTTTGGGTATACATGTGATAAAAGAAAATCCAAAAATTTTCAGTGGGCCAAAACAAAGTATGGAATGGGATGAATTAGAATTTCACTTGCAAAACATTGTAAAACTACAGAAATGCAGTTTTCTCCTGTTTCTAACCGAGGGAACTATTTTACAATTTGTTATCCATTTGCCATGGCAACGGTAACCAGGAAAGGGAAGCTCTCACCATAAGAAATAAACTGAAACTAAAGTTTTTAGAGAGTGAGAGGTGTATGTGTGTTTGTGTGTGTCGGAGAGGAAATTAATGAAAAGAAAAAACAGGGAGACTGAGCGCAACTTATCCTGATATGAGTTTACAGGTTTCACACAAGATTTGAATCTGAGTGACCTCAAACCCCCATATTGATTATATAACGATATTACACTGAAAAAGCTTTTGTTTTAAGGAAATAAATGGCATGCATCGCATATTATCATGTACACTCGTCACAGTGTGCTTTGTGGTTCTTGAACCTGCAGCCTCTTCATTTAATCAACTTCAAAGTGTGCTGTAAAAGTGAAAATTGGCAGCCATTAACATGTTGCTGCCAATCTACTGCAGAAATAAATGAGCACCAGAATTTAAACAAACAGTCTTTTTCAGTTTTGGAACTGATATCTCCTGATAGCAAGATACACACTTGCATACACAGGTACACATTATCCAAACACATTCTCTGCAAGTCACAAGCGTGAGAGAATGTCCCTAAACTAACATTCGCTGCAAGAAAAACTCACATTACTCATTTACTGCCCTCTTTTTTACGTCCACTCGTTAATATATTCTTTGCTTTCCCACTAACTTCAGCTACCCTTGAATGAAGCATGTAACCTGTAACTGCACCTGGACTGCAACCAGTGTGACCAGTGTGGCGCAGGATGCTAATGGAGTGGAACACTTACGTTGACTTGTGATCCGGGTACAGTAAATAAAGGTCAGTACTGACTTTGCTCAGTGGTTCATCAGCAGCACTGGTGGTGATTTAAGGAACAACTTTGTTATTTTCTATTTTTCTAAATGACTCTGAGATGGTGACTCAGATTTTTGGTGGTCAAATGTGCTGGATCAAACACACACACACGCACGCGCGCACACACACACACACACACACACACACACACACACACACACACACACACACACACACATCAGAGTCTAGAAACTTGTGTTGTGTGCCAGTCTGTATTAAGTATGTGATTGTGTTTTTGGGAGCATGTCTACAGCATCTATACACCCTAAAATACAGTGAGCATGATGAGCTCTTAGTAACACGTGATTAGTAAACTCTGGGCAAGCTGTATTTTTACAGGTGTGTGTGTGTGTGTGTGTGTGTGTGTGTTCTTGTTTAACTAGTTTAACTTGTTCTTGTTTTTTCGTGGGGTCGAAAAAACCAGGAATACAGTATACTTGCGGGGTCCGGACAGCTTTGTGGGGCCAAAATGCTGGACCCCACAACTTTAAAGGGTTGTTTGAGGGTTAAAACTAGGGGTTAGAATTAGGTTATGATTAGGGTTAGGGTAAGGGTTACAGTTAGGCATTTAGTTGTGATGGTTAAGGTTAGGGTAAGGGGCTAGGGAATGCATTATATCAATGACGGGTCCCCACAAACATAGTGAAACATAGTGTGTGTGTGTGTGTGTGTGTGTGTGTGTGTGTGTGTGTGTGGTTGTTTTATGGTCCTGAGACCTTTTAAGATACAATCTGCCCTTAGTAGACTTTGCTATTATAAACCTGTTCCTTATTACAGACATTGTAGTGTGTGTGCATGTGTGGGCTTGGTGTGTGGTGTACTATCAGTAATTGCATATGCAGTCTGCAGGTTTGAGTGCAGTTTGTCTGATGTGACACAGTGAGCTCTGTAGTTAACCTAGTGATCTGTACATTAGATACTGTGATCACAAGCAGAGTCTAGAAACTTGTGTTGTGTGCCAGTCTGTATTAAGTATGTGATTGTGTTTTTTGGGAGCATGTCTACAGCATCTATACACCCTAAAATACAGTGAGCATGATGAGCTCTTAGTAACACGTGATTAGTAAACTCTGGGCAAGCTGTATTTTTACAGGTGTGTGTGTGTGTGTGTGTGTGTGTGTGTTCTTGTTTAACTAGTTTAACTTGTTCTTGTTTTTTTCGTGGGGTCGAAAAAACCAGGAATACAGTATACTTGCGGGGTCCGGACAGCTTTGTGGGGCCAAAATGCTGGACCCCACAACTTTAAAGGGTTGTTTGAGGGTTAAAACTAGGGGTTAGAATTAGGTTATGGTTAGGGTAAGGGTTACAGTTAGGCATTTAGTTGTGATGGTTAAGGTTAGGGTAAGGGGCTAGGGAATGCATTATATCAATGACGGGTCCCCACAAACATAGTGAAACATAGTGTGTGTGTGTGTGTGTGTGTGTGTGTGTGTGTGTGTGTGGTTGTTTTATGGTCCTGAGACCTTTTAAGATACAATCTGCCCTTAGTAGACTTTGCTATTATAAACCTGTTCCTTATTACAGACATTGTAGTGTGTGTGCATGTGTGGGCTTGGTGTGTGGTGTACTATCAGTAATTGCATATGCAGTCTGCAGGTTTGAGTGCAGTTTGTCTGATGTGACACAGTGAGCTCTGTAGTTAACCTAGTGATCTGTACATTAGATACTGTGATCACAAGTGAAAACACAAACGCACGCACGCGCGTGTGCACACACACACACACACACACACACACACACTCCACAGTAAAATCACTCAGTGTAATGTCCAGTGTTTTGCTGTTGTATTGGTTTGGCTATGACTTATTTCACTATGAATTAAACATGATGGGAGTCCAATCTGCTGACAACAAAGACTCCCAATGTCTTTAAACCTGCTGACAAAGCGCCCTCTAATCTGCACTAACAAGTCACGTCCAGGCTGGAGTTTGACTTGAGGAGGAGACTTTCTTTCTAGCTAGTCTTTTTAGCCATGGGAGGGGCCATGGTTCAGTACCTGCCATAAACCCAGCTGGACATCATGTGTGCCTTCTCTTTGTTCATATATCAGTACAATAACATTACATTTTACTTAGTAAAATAGCATTTAGTTAGTGGCTATTTTAGTGTAGAAGTAGTATACTTCTACAAACTGTAGAAGTAGTATACATGTAGAAGTAGTGTACATTTTAATTTGAGGACCATCACCCTGCCAAAACCTCTTGCTACCTCTTTTCCACCCCATGCAAAGTTTTCTAGATCTGCCTCTGAAAGTAGCACAAAGCGGAAATACTCAAGTTCAAATAGCCTATCTTAAAATTAAATTTCAGAACTTGTGTAGTTGAATATGAACTATAAAGTAGCAGAGTGTCAAAGCCTTAAGAAAAAAGAACATCAGCATTTCTTTCTTTCTTTTTTGCTGTTTATCTATTTTTTAAATTGTTGTATTATGTACTGTGTATTATAATAATATAATAATGTAACACTCCACACAAACACACACTAAACCACTAACACCATAGACTACATCTCTCACCCACGACCCCTGCACACAAAGCTGCTTCCTGCGCGTGCACGCGCGAACGCACACACACACACACACACACACACACACACACACACACACACACACACACACAACATTAAGGGAAACACACACACACAATCTCTCTCTCTCTCTCTCTCTCGCTTTACGTTTTCTTAAGGCTTTGACACTCTGCTACTTTATAGTTCATATTCAACTACACAAGTTCTGAAATTTAATTTTAAGATAGGCTATTTGAACTTGAGTATTTCCGCTTTGTGCTACTTTCAGAGGCAGATCTAGAAAACTTTGCATGGGGTGGAAAAGAGGTAGCAAGAGGTTTTGGCAGGGTGATGGTCCTCAAATTAAAATGTATACTACTTCTACATGTATACTACTTCTACAGTTTGTAGAAGTATACTACTTCTACACTAAAATAGCCACTAACTAAATGCTATTTTACTAAGTAAAATGTAATGTTATTGTACTGATATATGAACAAAGAGAAGGCACACATGATGTCCAGCTGGGTTTATGGCAGGTACTGAACCATGGCCCCTCCCATGGCTAAAAAGACTAGCTAGAAAGAAAGTCTCCTCCTCAAGTCAAACTCCAGCCTGGACGTGACTTGTTAGTGCAGATTAGAGGGCGCTTTGTCAGCAGGTTTAAAGACATTGGGAGTCTTTGTTGTCAGCAGATTGGACTCCCATCATGTTTAATTCATAGTGAAATAAGTCATAGCCAAACCAATACAACAGCAAAACACTGGACATTACACTGAGTGCTTTTACTGTGGAGTGTGTGTGTGTGTGTGTGTGTGTGTGTGTGTGTGTGTGTGTGTGTGTGTGTGTGTGTGCGCTAATGTACAGATCACTAGGTTAACTACAGAGCTCACTGTGTCACATCAGACAAACTGCACTCAAACCTGCAGACTGCATATGCAATTACTGATAGTACACCACACACCAAGCCCACACATGCACACACACTACAATGTCTGTAATAAGGAACAGGTTTATAAGAGCAAAGTCTACTAAGGGCAGATTGTATCTTAAAAGGTCTCAGGACCATAAAACAACCACACACACACACACACACACACACACACACACACACACACAGCATTAAGGGAAACACACACACACACTCTCTCTCTCTCTCTCTCTCTCTCTCTCTCTCTCTCTCGCTTTACGTTTCTCACTTCCTCTATCTCTCTGTCTCTCTGACGCTCGCGGAGAGTCCTGAAAGCCGCGCTGACAGCTCGCAGCTCACGAGGGTCCAGATCCGCATATCGGATCTTTTCAGCAGAACGTGCGCAGCCCTCGCGCGCTGTTATCTGCGCTAAAGAGCTGCGACTGTGGACTGTTTACAACCGTGTAGACCTCCAGCCTTCACATGAATACAGGAGTTATTTGTGGCTGTTGTTGCGGGATTTAAACATAGAGAACACTTGCTATTAAAGGGGGCGAGGAAGACTTCTGAAAAAGTGAGTAGCATATACTGTATGAAAATCTAACAACTCGGTCCAAACTTGAGAAAAGCAACTGTCCTCTCGTCAGTTTTATAGGCTACTGATGGAAGAATACATATCAACACTTTAAGCTATTACCATAACATAATGTCTTATTTTTGCCTTAGATTCCTAAAAGTAACATCTTCCATTTTTACTCCATATGGGATTATGATTTGTCCTATGAAGAATTTCCTCTCCTCCTATATAGTGTTATTATGGCTCTCTTCATGCACTACACTCCAGGATTTCTGTGCATTGCATAGTTTGAAAGTGTTGTATTGTACACTGGTTGCCCACAGGTAGCCAAGAAGCACACAGGAGGACTGGGTAGGATAGCTCTGAAAAACAGACAGACACCAATGATTTGCACAGCAGGACTTCCAACTTGTGGTTTGGTTTTCTGCCAGAGGCTGGTAGAGCAGACAAACCTGCTGCAAGACACAGACAACTTACTTACTTTAGCACTTGTCTGGTGCATGGTGGTAATTTCCCTGTCCTGCTGCCTGTGTGGTGTGGTGTGGTGTGGTGTGTGTGTGTGTGTGTGTGTGTGTGTGTGTGTGTGTGTGTGTGTGTGTGTGTGTGTGTGTGTTGAGCAGATTATGGTTGTTATTTTTTAGCAGAGGAGGCACTGATATCTACTTATAATGTAAACTGTCTGCTGCTGAGAGGGGGTGTGTGTGTGGGGGGGGCTTTACACTCGGAGAAGTCAGGATTCTAAATGAGTGGGAGCTCGCTGATTTCATTCCCTGGACTGCTCATGAAAACTAGCCAGAAGCTGTATGAGAAACACTCTCAAGCTCCCATAACCACAATCCATGAAACTACAGTCTAAGAGCCAATTAAACCACACTAAAGGGTGGCTTAAGAAAGAGTTAGTCAGAGACAGGCAGCAGGACATGCAGCACCAGGAATAAGCCATGGCGTGTGTGTCAATTCAATCCAAAGACATTGCCCTCTGCAGAGCCAAAGGTGATCTATCTACACAAATGGCTATGATATCATGTACTTTTTTTACCATCCACAAACACCACATATTTCTTGAAAGTGGTGCCTTTCTGGTCTCAAATAAGCAGAATAAGCTTCTGCAGAATCCTGATCAAGTGAGCACACTGGTCAAGACAAATGTGTCTCACGGATAAATTATAAATATAAAATAAAATATAAAAAGGATATATATATATATATATATAGTTTGACTAGGTAATTGTTATAACCACGTATAACTGTAGCTACCAGGCAACAGAAGGTCATGGTTTATATTGCATAGCGACAAATACGACCAGGAAGTAAAGCCTGAACCACTGGAGAGTCATTACTACCCAAGCAGACAAATGCATTATAGTTTTCATCTAAACAGACTGTGATTACCCTGATCATGACCTCAACTTCATCAGTATCTCAACCCCACCCACAGTACATTTGAAAATAAAAAGGTTTTAACAATGCAAGAGTGATGAAACTCTAAAAACATCGCTGGAACTGTAAATAATTCACTGACACTTTAATGTTTGCAGATTGTATCAATGCCATTGCAAGGCTGTGGAGCAAAGAAAATAAAAAGCAGAAATGTTGTTTTGGTTAAGACAGTGATACAGGTCAGGTGAAAGTCTCACCTTTACCCTGTTTGGCCCTGTACTACAAGCCTGACTGATATGTGTGTCACTCTATCTGTGTGTGTGTGTGTGTGTGTGTGTGTGTGTGTGTGTGTGTGTGTGTGTGTGTGTGTGTGTGTGTGTGTGTGAGTGAGTGAGTGAGTGAGTAGGGGTTTTTAAGTTTGTGGTAGGATCAAATGTCTTTCTCAACCACATTACTGTAATTTAATTAGAATATGGTGTCTTGTTAGCACGACAGTGAGTAGAGACACCTGTCTACTGCAACAGGTACAGAGCACAATGCATCTTCTCAAATGTTTTATATATTTAGTATTTTGGGGGCATTTTGTCTTTTTTTAAAATGGCAGTCGATATACAGAGAGAGAGAGAGGTATGACATGCAACAACAGACTGGTTTATATACAGTATGGCACTTTCTAAACCACTAGGACATCCCAGCATCTCATATTTTACCAACAGGGAGAATGCTATAAATTGTCTGATTGTCTTTAAAACTCTTTTGTGCAGTTAAAGTATCTTTCACATCAAAGTGAAGGCATATGGTTTTGTTCATAGCAAAATTAGACTCAGATCTCAGTGACAATTGGTGCAGTATATGTGTTGCTTTCAGCCTATTCAGCCTCCCTAGGTCAGATCTGTGGAGGTATAGGTGCATTTCTCTTTGTCCCAGTGCTTTGTTGATACTTTCACTGGAAGTCGCCAAAGTTAGACATTTTCAAACATGTAATATTTTTTTTTACAGTAGACATATTGACTTGTCATGGTAGGAAAAGCACAGGTGTCACTAATAACATTAACAATGTCTCTGCTCTATTCAAGTGCCCCAGTAAGCCATAACAGTGAGACAATGAGCCTGAAACTAAAGCAGCTGAATCAAATTCAACCATTATTAATTTTTATTGTTTACACCTGTTCTTTACCTGCTGTGACATGTCAAAACATGTACTGGGAAGAAGGCCAATTCACTTGGGTTTCAAACCACAAAATCAACTCAACAAAAACAAAAACAAAGGTTCAGGTAATTTTGTTTGAAGTCAGATGATGTTCTCTACCACTAATTCAGCTTGTTTCCTTTTTCAGATGCTGATTCGTCGTTAGTGGTTGTAGGGCGGTTCGAGGTCACAGCTGTCTGCCAAGGCTAACATGGAACGAGAGGGCTCGTTGAGGAGGTAGGAACACACACACACACACACACACACTCCCACATTCCTGAATGACCTCATTCATTCTTTCATTCATGCAAACATCCCCCTTATCCTCCTTTGTTTAGTAATTAGACCGCAGCGTTTTCTCTCACAACTCTTCCTGTTTCAGAGCCAAAAACCAAAAAGTATCTAACTTCCGGTTTACATCAGCGTTCTTTAAATTACATAAATGTAGAAATCTGTCCCTTTTTTTTCATCAGCAGTGTGCTTTTTTTCTTCTTTTTTTTTAGTCTCTCTGTATCTTCTGCATCTTTTCTTTTAATTCTCTGCATCCTCCATTCTTCAGAAGAAAACATTAGACTGAGTGGGTTGATTAAGTGCACAACATTGCACCTTTTCTGAGAGGATTTGGAAATTCATCCTCACTTTGACGCAAGCTGTGTGTGTGTGTGTGTGTGTGTGTGTGTGTGTGCCTAGGGCTCCTGTTTCTCGCACTGACCTATTTATGTGGAGTTGAACTACGATCCAGGTTGACAGAGAGAACAGCCAGCAGGTTTCATTCAGAGTTTCACTGCAGCTCCAATACTTTTTCTTTTCCTTTTTCTCTCTTTGTACCCCATCAAAGGTAGATGAAAGTGAAACACACACACACACACACACACACACACACACACACACACACACACACTCCCACATTCCTGAATGACCTCATTCATTCTTTCATTCATGCAAACATCCCCCTTATCCTCCTTTGTTTAGTAATTAGACCGCAGCGTTTTCTCTCACAACTCTTCCTGTTTCAGAGCCAAAAACCAAAAAGTATCTAACTTCCGGTTTACATCAGCGTTCTTTAAATTACATAAATGTAGAAATCTGTCCCTTTTTTTTCATCAGCAGTGTGCTTTTTTTCTTCTTTTTTTTTAGTCTCTCTGTATCTTCTGCATCTTTTCTTTTAATTCTCTGCATCCTCCATTCTTCAGAAGAAAACATTAGACTGAGTGGGTTGATTAAGTGCACAACATTGCACCTTTTCTGAGAGGATTTGGAAATTCATCCTCACTTTGACGCAAGCTGTGTGTGTGTGTGTGTGTGTGTGTGTGTGTGTGCCTAGGGCTCCTGTTTCTCGCACTGACCTATTTATGTGGAGTTGAACTACGATCCAGGTTGACAGAGAGAACTAAAACACACACACACACACACACACACACACACACACACACACACACACACACACACACTTCTCTTCCTTCCCTGCATGCCAGATATTCTTTTTCATGCTTCTGATTTTCCATTCCATTCTCTGTTTGTCTCTTTTCCACTTTCTACCTTTCATTTTAGCCCCTTCTTTTTCTCTTTCTTCTGCTTTTTGTGTCCAAAAAAATTCAATTCTTTTTCATTTCAAATATGTGAACAAAGTTCGTTGGGCATGGATCAGTGTGATGAATAAAGATATATTGTACAATGATCAGTTAATTGGACCCACATGTGATAATAGCTTGAATACAACTTCTATTTGTCCTGGGCCCTACGCAGACAGAAAAATAGGTGGAGGAAGTGAAATGTGTCACCTTTAAATCTTTCCCCACCCTCTTGGCAGCTCTTGAACCTCAAAGGGTTTCTTTGTTCGCCTGGCACAAAAGCTTACAGGGTCACACGGTCACCGACTGGCACAGACTGGCAAAGGGAGAAAGAGAGAAGAGGATAGAGAAGAAACCGTTAAGGTAGAAGAAGAAGGGAGAAGTGAAAGGGAGAGAAATAAAACAAAAGAGAAAAAGGACAAAAAAGGACGTGAAAGAGTGAGAGAGCCCAATAAGGACAGAGACACTTTTTCTCCTCCACCATCTTCATCCTTTCTTTCATCTGCTTCTCATTCTGTTCAGTGGGACACACACTTATGGAGTGGGGATATGTGGTATCTTTTCAGTTACTGGAGTAAGTACATACACATACGTGTGTGTGTGTGTGTGTGTGTGTGTGTGTGTGTGTGTGTGTGTGTGTGTGTGTGTGTGTGTGTGTTTAGTTGTTTGAATAAATGTGAAAGTCTTTTTCATTTGATGGACAGTAGAGACAATGCAGCAGTAATATATGTAGAACTGGAGTTTGCCATGCGTGTATACTTGCATGCATATATACAGTACATGCATAATACAAATATACATACACACATATGCTGCACATACCTGTAGGAGAGAACTTTTTTTCATTAACTGTACCTGACCTATTTACCAGTTTTACACTAGTTTCATTTTCTGTCTCCTGAGTTTCAGCTTTCAAATCACATTTTTGTATTTTTGTTCCTCTTCTTTTGTACTTTTTAGGGCCCTTATTGACATTCTTTCACTGCTAATCTTAACCATAAAGGCAGTGACACACCAACCCGATAATTGGGCGTCGGACAGTCTGACGAGATCAGTGACTCAAGTCTGTTCGGTGTGTTCCGTGCCGTCATCCGTCTGAGGAGCTGTCAGCCTTCATTTTGGCCGACCTGACTTGTTGCGTCGGAGGGCGGGCAGTCGGACTCCATGACCAATCTGATTGGTGGAGTGCTAACCCGGAAATGACGAGCGGGATGAGCGTGACTAAGCCTCACAAAATCTTTGTCTTTGTCGATCTGAAATGAAGACAGATTCAGCAACTGCATGGCCTATTTCTCGCTTAAAATGTTTTCAGAAACACGTTTCGGTGAACTATCTTCGAAAAATATGAAATCGTATTCTGAATGAGCCGCCATTATGCCCCGTTGAAAAATCCGGGAGCAGCCAGACCCACGTGACGCGTTCGTCCAATCAGCTGCCGGTTTTCATTTTTTGGGCGACAATACAGTTTAGCGCCGCCTGCTGTTATGGAGTCGGCGTCGCTTTGGTGTGTTCTGTGGCACTTTTTGGACCTCGGGGAGCCGACTGATCAGGCCTTTTCTGCCAACGGTCAGCTGTCGGGTTAGTGTGTCAGGGGCTTTACAAGTACATTACTAACCACAACCTATATCTGAAACTATAAACTATCCCTAAAACCCAACAATTCTTACCTTACCAGCCATTTGAAGAAGTGAGCACACGCCTAAATGTCCTCATTTTCCCCTTTCCAAATACTGTATGTCCTCATTGTTAAAGTCTAAATCTCAACAGTCACATACAAGTACGCACACACACACACACACCAACTCTCTCTCTCTCTCTCTCTCATATATATATATATATATATATATATATATATATATATATATATATATATATATATATATATATATATATCCCCTCATCTTTTTGCCTTACTTTTTCCTCCTCTCTCCATTTCTCTATTTAAATGTTCCTCCTTCAGGTTGTCTGAACCTGTTCTTCTCCCAGTCACTCTCCCTGTACCCACTTGTCTCTCTACTGTATGTTTCCAAAGCAGTATAGTGCATAAGCTTGTGTAAACACAGATGGCTAATAAAATATAATCACTCATCAATGAAAGCTGTAGTTGTCAGCCATTAAAATCAGGAAGAATTAAAGTTTTTTTTGCTCAGCAGTAGTACGTCAAACATTTTCTCTTTGGATTTCCTGCTGATTTTGAGTTTTTACTCATCTTTATCTGATTAGTATGGTGCCTTGATTGTTGACATCCAGTAGCATAGACAGATTTTAATAGATTTGGAAATCTACTGTACATTCAGCTTTTGAGGAATTGAAAACATTATTGTCTTTGTATGACTTTAATGCTTTATGTACTTTAACTGGGTTCCACTAGCATATGTGGAAAGTAGGGCTGCAACTAATGATAATTTTCATGTTCGATTAATCTGTCGATTATATCTAGATTAATCAATTAGTTGTTTGGTCTATACAATGTCAGAAAAATGTTTAAAATGTTGATCAGTGTTTCCCAAAGCCCAAGATGACATCCTTACATGTCTTCTTTTGTCCGCAACTCAAAGATATTCACTTTACTGTCACAGAAGTGAAGAAACTAGAAAATATTCACATTTAAGAAGCTGGAATCAGAGAAGTTCTTTTCATAAAAAATGACTAAAAGTGATTAATCACTTATCAAAACAGTTGGTGATTAATTTAATAGTTGACAACTTATCGATTATTCAATTAATCTTTGCAGCTCTATTGGAAAGTGGACTTGGCTCCACCAGTATCATCCAGTACCACAATGGACTGCTGTTCCTGCTTATAATTATCTCTCTCCTTCTGTCTTTTGGATTTTCAAGAAGTCTCCACAGCAAGCTGAGGTTGGCCAGCAACTCGTCCTCCAGTCTGACCGACCTCTCGCAGGCAAAATCCCAAGGAGGAGGAGGAGGGGATAAGGGAGGAACAACTGGAGGACTGGCTGAGGAGTGCAGCAGGGACAGAGGGACCCAGCAGAGGAGGGCCGGGACCAACGCCACCTGGAACAGGTTAGTGTGTCTAAAGTTTGAGCCGTGTTGATTTACTTGTCATATTTGAATGAATGTGAATATATGTATTTTTTTCACTCAAGCTGCCACGCCTGTATGTTTACACACACGGACATGTATTTGTGTGTGTGCCTTTTTTTTTTTTTTTACACACAAACACACGTGCATTGCTCATAAGCATCAACTCTTTCTTTCTCTCTTCCCTAAGGGGCCATCATCTATCTCTCTTTATCTCCATCCACCTCTCACTCCTCTTTTCATCTCATTCAGATTCTGCCTCATATAGCCTTTTCTTCTTTGGTTCCCCCTCTCTCTCTTCTCTCTGGTTATTTTTATGGTGTTTCAGCTTTGTTTGACACTAGACAGCAGAGAGTGGAAAACAGGAGCGCTTGCCGGAGGGTTGGAGGGGGAGTTCTGCATGAACAGCATGAGCTGGACTGGAACCTACAGTGAAACAAGTTCATGCCACCTCCTGACCGTTTCTTTTTTTTCTCCTTAGGGGCTCTGTAAATCTATACTGTATCTCAGTTTTAAAGAATGGAAATCATAAAACTATTTTCTTTTTTGTGTGAATTGGTGCCTCATGCAGCAACTAGTCATGTAATGATCATGCATATTGTTGATTAATTGAATATTATTCTATTGTTCTACATGTCAGTCTTTGTGAATATGTGTCCATTAAATGCTTCTGTGTGTGTTTCTTCTCAGCATCCACAATGCAGTGATATCAGTTTTCCAGAGGAAGGATCTGGGGGAAAATGAACTCTACGCTTTGAATGAAGGTGTCAGGTTAGCTTAATGTCTCTTTGTGTTTTATTTTTCTGTTTTTCTGACTCCCTCGCTGACTTTCACACAAGCATGTTGAGCTTGAGATGGTTTCTATTTTAGGAAGAAATTTGACAAAATTATAGTGTTTTACTCTGTCTTTTACTGTAATTTCCCACACACAAAGGCAGCTTCAGCATGCTAAATTTAGTCTTTACTGACACAATAACACATGGCTTGTAACAGATTTTTGTTGTTGCATCACTCTCTACTGCTCTTTTTTTCTCCTGCGGCTCTCGGCTGCCTAATGTCCACTGAATCAGAAACACCTTCAAGTTAAATGACAGGTCGAGGTTACGGAGGGGTCACTGCTGTGGGTTTAATTACAGTATGGCTGAGGGCAGTTGAGACAGGGCTCAACTGACTCCAGTCATGTACCGTAAATATTACACTGCACACATACATAAATACTGTACCTATACTGTACCCTAACACTTACTCGAGCTGTTGTATCTATGTAATTAAACAATGTGAACATTACATTGTAGAAACACATCAGTAGTCGTGACAACGATTAGATAAAGATTAAAGGTCACATTTTCTCTTCCTTTAATACCTAATCTCTACCCATGCTAACAGTTAAAATGTAAAATCCTGTTGTTGAAATGTCCGGATGTTGCCATAATAATAACCTTTTGTTTTCAGTGTGAACATCTTTTCTCATTTCCTGAGTCTGCTGCTGTTTAAACACTGTAGCTCCCCAGTGAACAAGAACTAATTAGTTTTGGTTCATGTTTAGGAGGTATTACTGATGGTGTGTCCGCATACACTATGCACTTATACGCACTCATATTTTATTTGCAGGCAGCTGCTGAAGACAGAGCTGGGCTCCTTCTTCACTGAGTACCTTCAGAACCAGCTGCTCACTAAAGGCATGGTGATACTGAGAGACAAGATCCGCTTCTATGAAGGTAAGCGCGCGCACGCGCACACACACACACACACACACACTCTGACTGCAATAGATTGTCAGTGCTGTCATCACAGCAACCAAACAGGAAGTGATGCTTTACGTCAATTACACAACATCCAGTCAAGTGAGAAATTAAGACAAATCACTGCGCTGAAATACAGTGACTCAGTACTGTACTGTACTGTACTACAGTGTGTGTGAGAGAGAGAGAGAGAGAGAAGCTTCAAGAATATCTAGTCATTCTCAGGGCTAGAAAGCATCAGAATCTTTACTTTACAATTACATGCTCTGTCATGTTTCAGACATGCGAGATTTGCATGGAAATAAGAACACCAACAACCTCTGCATGAGAGCAATGAGAACAAACCACACAACGTTCTCTGATAACATGATGCCGAGATTTTCCCAAAATATTGTAGGACATTATCTTTTGTTGAGTGTGCCAGACAGTTTTGTTGCTGTAATTTCTTTGACGTTGTGGTGACTGGTTGTTTGTCTTCATGCTTGTGTGTTATAGGTCAGAAGTTGCTGGACTCCCTGGCTGACACATGGGACTTCTTCTTCTGTGATGTTCTGTCCATGCTGCAGGCCATCTTCTATCCTGTACAGGTACACACACACACACACACACACACACACACACACACACACAGCCATACACACACTCACATGCTTATATTCCCCTTACAAAACTGTGTGTGTGTGTGTGTCCCTTCAGGGTAAGGAGCCATCAGTGCGTCAGTTGGCTCTCCTCCACTTCAGGAACATCATCACCCTCAACCTGAAACTGGACGAGGCTCTGTCTCGACCCCGAGCCAGAGTTCCCCCTTCTATCATACAGATGCTGCTAATTCTACAGGTACACACAAACACTTTCTTTATATTTTCCTTTCCTTTTCACACACTTTGTATTATAATCTCTCACGCTATCTCCACACACACCCTTAAACACATTGCTTGCACAGACATGACTGTTGTAGAGTTAGGGAAGAGGGTAAGTGACAACAGATGGGGGATCAGAGGGTACAGAGATCTGTTGACTTTTTTTCTTGCAAAGGGATCTCACAGGAAGTAATCTCAGTGTGAACACAGAGCACAGTCGTCTTCCCATGACCACTCAGTACCCTCTGCACCCTGCCTGTATCTGTGTCAATGTTTGTCTGTGCAAATTATTCATGTGTCCTTTAAGACCCTTATGTCCTCACAAAAAGAAGGAAAAAAACAGCCAAGTCAATTATGATGACCGTGTTTCAGAACTTATTAGCAAAAACTTGTTGAAGCAAAGGGTCAAAGGAATATGTGAAATGTTCATCTTATCTGCTAAGTGATAAGAGCACAGACATTGATGTGTCCCCTGTGGATGATTGGCTTCAGTTCACAAACATTTCAAAATAGACTATAGTGAGTAACAGTAGGCAACTGAAAGTAAGAAGTCTGACCTTTAGAGTTTTAAGTTTAAACTTTTAACAATTTTTAATTTATTTGGCTGAACTAGGTTTATTTGATCCATCCATTGTGCAGCTATTTGTAGTTATTTATCCATTACCTTCACTTCGCATGGAACAGGAAGAGAGTTGTTTACTTGTCATTTAACAGCGGTGTTGCTGTACTCTTGATTCAGACACTTACTGGATTTCCAAATTAAGATGCTGCTCATTTCACAAGATTCACACCAGTTTTTTTGTCTTCTGCTGATCAGTCATTGTCGATGAAATCCATATTTTACTATTGAAGGATGCATTGATAATTTTGCTTCTTCTCCTGAGGGGATCAAGGCAGTGGTCAGGACTCCCATGACGGGTTACAAGACGATTAAAGAAACGATAGAAAGAAACAAAATTCTGCTACACAATATTATGTTTCTTTTTTGGTCCTTTCTCTAATCTTAATTTTTTTGTATTGTATATAATGTTTACAATACTATTCACAATTATGCTGGTTTAGTTTACGCAAAAAAGCCATAGAACAATAGTAATTGCTATGAATTTAGACATGTAAATTTCGGATTAAGTGTGTTCTCAAGTGTGTCTGGGAGTTTGAACTTTGCGTCTGTTCCTGTGTGGGTTACTTTCGACATCGTTGTAGTGACTCATTGACCCAAATCGGCTGCTTCTGACAGAGGGCGGGCAAGGCAGCAGGGCAGGAAGGTATAGAGGGTAAAAAAGACTCAAGAATAGAAAACAGAATATATATATTTCCTTGTTTTAATTGATCTGTTTTTTTGTTGCCCACAACGAATCAACAGGTAGAGCTGAAGATATAAAAACAGACAGGAAAGCAGGGCAGCTAAGACAAGAGGTTGAGCGTAGGGGAGATAAAATTCAGCACTGAATGTTTGCTGTTTTTTGTGACTACTTCTTTCATCTGTTAGTAATTTCTTTTTCATTCTGTGGCGCCAATTCGCTGACGTCTGGTCTATTTATGTGGCTTTTTTCTGTGCTGTGGTTTTGATGCATATGCTCAATAATTCAGAGTACTGAAACTCGATTGATCTCTCCTTTTGTCATTTGAAGACTTTGGATTAAAGTCTGGGCTCACACCTCTCAGCGTGAAACAAAAAGTAGGTCTTAAGTTTATCAAAATTGTAGAGGCGATGTAAACTGAATCCTAGTTTTACGCAAACAAAAAGCCTGAACCTTTCAAACCGAAAAGCTTGTTATTCTTAATGTCTCTGAGTTCGTAAAACAGCACCATATTGATTCCCATCGATTATGAAGGTAATTTGTTTGCCATGGATCTACTTAAAAACACATCAAGTGCACAGTGGGTTTGAGCCTCGCAGCAAAGCTGTAATGGCTGTGTTTCCTGTCGACAGTGGAGATGCAAGCACTTGGGCCGCACAAAACAAGAAGATCCATCTGCTATAAACAGGGCAATGAGGGCTCCACATATGCAGAGTGGATGCACGGTGAAGCTGGATGCGTGCAAGGTTGCAAGCAAACACCTCCTTTATTCCTATTAAGGAACTGCTGATGCAGCTTTTCTTACTCATGTTCCCAGTTTGTAGAGTTCTATGTTGACCTAAAACCGAGACCCATACCTGGCCCGCACTCCTTTTAAAGCTACTCTAATCAATATTTTTTTATATCAACAATGAATCAAGTTACAATGTAACGTGAAAGTAGTCCCTCGTAGTAACGAATCCACAAAGAATTATCTTTGCAGTGGTTTACATTATTAAATTTGACATCCATTGGTCACTGTCCTCACAGAAATTCTGCCTATATTTGTTTTGTCTGTCTCTCTCTATCTAAAGTGAGCAATGCTATTGATGTTGTTCTTATCTGGGTATGTTTATACATGTTTGTACAAGTCTAAGATTTGGACCCAATTCACTCAACATTCTCAGCTTATTTATTCATGTTGTCTTCCGGCCGGGTCCTATTGTCCACTGTCACCCCATTATGTTTAAACAATATTAAAATTCAGCTACCTTCTCAGAGATCTTTGATTCTACTTACAGTAACTGGCAGAGTGTTTGATAAAATGTTCTCTCTCCCCTGGTATTTTCTTCATAGCTTTTAAAGTTTCCGTTACCACTGGCAAACAAGTAGCAATTACTGGCTAACACACATACTGGCTAACTAGTGTTTGTGTGTGTTTGTGTGTGTCTGATGCAGGGAGTCCATGAATCTAAAGGTGTAACTGACGACTACCTTCGTCTGGAGTCTCTCATCCAGAAGGTGGTCTCTCCCTACCTCGGGACTCATGGGTTATATTCCAGAGATGGATCTTCCAATTCGCACTGCTCTTCCTGCCTATTAGGTATGTGCATGATGATGTACAGTGGATGTTTTTATTAAAGGTTACAAATGCCATGATCTCTTGAAGTGGTTGTGTTTTCTTGTTCTTGTACTCTGTGGTGTGTTTTCAATTATAAAGTAATCAAAATTCTAAAGCAATCTTTCTCTACTTCTAATTCTCTCTTTCTCTCTCCAGAAAAGCGTTTGCAGCGCTCCTGGTCCTCCAAACCAAGCAGCTCGCCGAACCCCAAGAACCCAGTGGTACGCTCTAAGAGCTACAACGTTCCCATGCTGACCCCTGTGGTGGAGTATGACGTTGACAACTCCACAGGAGGTGGCACAGGTATCAGACGACACTCCGTCTCTGAGGTGACTTCCTGCTTGGAGGAGAGCAGCTCTTTGGATGAATCCACCACCACTGTCACCAACAACACCAGCACATCCAGCCTCGCCAACCACTCTCCAGCTTCCACAGTCTCTGCTGCACTTTCAGGTACGGCTACGCGGTAATAAAAATACAACAAATCATTGACCACATCAAATTTTAAGATTCCAAGAGGCAATTGTTTCTGGAGGGATCAATGTTTCAGATGATGTTTTTAACGTAATGTTTTAGTTTTTTTCAAGAAACACCTTTTGCATTTTACTGAACATTACGCAAACCCATATGTTGTCTTAACATCACAGTCTGATCATCAATTTGTGTCTCTTAAACATCTGCTGTCCTCTGTACAGACACTGTGAACTCCAGCCAGGACCCTGGGCCCGGAGTCGCTGATAGCCCTGCAGGTCCCCACCCTCTCCAGCCACAGAATCACTCCTCCTGCATCCTCCCGGAG
Source organism: Sander vitreus (assembly GCF_031162955.1). Taxonomy (NCBI): domain Eukaryota; kingdom Metazoa; phylum Chordata; class Actinopteri; order Perciformes; family Percidae; genus Sander; species Sander vitreus. Next base: position 12,886,103 of record NC_135877.1, read on the forward strand.
CCTTCCCGAGGCCACAACACACACTGCACAGGCTCGCTAGTGTCTGACTCCCCCGCTTCCTCTACAGTGCTGGCTCAAGACACAAGCTCCAGTCCCAGTCTTTCGTCCAGTCCGGAGGTCATGATGGACAGCGTCTCGGAGTTTTTGGACTCAGAGCCGGAGCACGACGGCATCTTCCTGGACTTCTCACGACGCTGTTCTGGAGGGTCAGACCCACAGCTGAGACAACAGCAGGCAGAGTGTGGTGTGACACACACGCATACACACATCTAAGGAGATCCACACGGATGCGGGGACGTGTGCAAACCATGACGATATTCCTTACACCCTGTGACACTTCCTGCTGTTTGAGACTCTAGATCATCATGGATCCTTTCAGACTAAGTTATTTTTTAGTAGCTGTGGCCGCCCATCCCTAGAAACAAGTCTAACCTCATGCTGTCTGTTAAAAATATCAATTTGGCCTTTTCTTAAAGTATATGCCCACACCTGAAAACATCAGCACTGGCCTCTCTGGGAAGCTTTAATCACATAAATCGCTCCTCTACTCTCTCAGAGGAGATTGTCCCATTTTCTCTTATGAATGAAAACTTGGAAAAATACATAGAGCCAGTAATGACAACATATCCCAGGGGCAGGTGCGCATGCTGAAAAATGAAATTGTTTTACCAATGGTAAATATCTCTTCAGGAGTAGGGCTATTGAATAGCTTTGCTGGTCAAATTCAAACTTTTTTATTTAAACATTTCAAGTATAAAAGAAACTCCAGTTTGACCAATGATGATTCTATATTGTTGGTTGAACTTCACCTTATTTTATTAATTGATGATTAAAATGTTAATTACAATTTTGCACTCTGTCTTGCATTAACTCTAAGATTAATTGATTGATTCTTCCTTTTGAAAGATAGTTTTGATAATGAAACACTGTAAATGACGATGAATTAGTCTTTGCAGCTTGCCAAGAGGATAACAGCCTTCTTCCAAGCATTGTTTTGGCTGTATTCAACTGTTTTCAAACCTTGGACCTTTTCATGCCACTTCCTGTTAAATCCAAATTGTCACCGAAAGTCCCCTCTGCGTCAGCTCAGACAGAGGGTGTGTGAGTCACTGATTCAGTCTGTGTCTTCAAGTAAATATTAGGGGACTTTTTCATATGAAAATGTTTTGAATCAAAATCTAACTGAACTGATTGTGTTGACAAATTCCTCTATGAGGGACAAGGAGACCGTTTTAATTTGGTTATTTAAAGTTATTCAGATGTTAATCAAAGACGATATTTTCATGCAGGGCCCTTCCCACTGCTAATGTTTAACCAGAGACTAACATCTTATCTCAGCTCTTCTCACGCTGTATTGGTGTCCACTTAAAATAGCAGAAAGCCATGTGTCATGCAACTGCAGTATGTTCTTGCTCCCAAGTCTGTCTAAACAGGAACAAACTAGCTTTGATTTGAGTTTTCCTTGTTTACACATCTGGAAGAAAATTCCACCCAGGCCACAATCTTATGAATGAATGCAGCCTTTAAAAAAAGATGTGTGCCAATGTAATGTTTCTGATCAGTGAGATCAATGTGGCTTAGCAAATACTCAAATGTGCCATTTCATTCTAAAAAAAAAAAATCCTCTCATCACTGCTTACTAATGACATCATCCTCATCATTTTAGATACTAGGAACTATTAAACATTTTGGATGAAAACCATAACAATTGTATTTCTCTGCATAAGCACATCGTTTGTTATAAAATCCCCAAACTTTGATTTAAACCAGTAATATCAGTCAATATTTTGGTTTAGGTTCATATTTTTAAATGCAAAATGAGAAAACCTTGCAGACACTGCCATCTTGTGTTGTGCTTTTCCCATTTTAAAGTGTGTATTATCTTTTCCTTGCATCCAAATAGATGCTGCAGTAACACCTTGTGGCAGAAAGGTGGGGAAAGGGCAGAATGACGCTTTGGTAGGGCCGGAAAGAGAGGAGCGCAATTACAGACCAAGGGGGTAAGCTTCGCTTCAGAGCTCGAACCTCCTATGGCGCCATTTTGATGCTACAAAGCGATCACCCGACGTTAGCATTCCATTGACTGCCATTCATTTTGACGTCACTTTAACAGCGAATAACTTTACATCTGAAGCGTTTAGAAGACATCCAACTTTCAGACACGTTGCTCACGTCACATTTACGTCGTTTCTCTCAGTTGGAGGCTGCGCAGTAACGCTCAGCGCTCACCAGAAAAGTGCTTTTAATGGCCTTCACTGGTCTCCGTCCAGAGCAACGGGATCTGTTGGTCCATTCTTATATACTGTCTATGTTACAGACACCTGTGCGCCGCCGGGGGGAGGGGCCGAGCTAACGATGGCAGTATGGAGGCGAAAAGAAAAGAGCAGTGAGCGTGCTAAAGAAAAAAGATATTTAAAACACTTTTAACAGTTTCTATCTATCCGCATGCACAGTAGTAAACTACATATAAAAAGTTTTGACGCAGTTGTTTCAAGAAGCGGCAGGCTTTCCTGGACTTCCCTGGGAAACAACGTGCTGCTACGTGGACGCCGATCACCGGAGCAGGTGTGAATGCTACTTTTTTAAGATTTCCCGTTAACTTTTTCAGGCTTCTTATTTACTCTGCCTTTGTGCATTGATAATCACATTCATAATTTGAAGTGGGAATTAGCCTACTAGCTTTTCTTTTGATCCATTAATTTATGGGAGATGGACTGGAAAAAAGTGTTTGTTTTGCAATTGAATGCCCGTAGAGGGTTTTCACCGACGTCACGTTCTGGGTGGTAACCTGGATTCACGGCCATATTGGAGGCACTCGGTGTAAACGACTGAATGGAGTAATGGAGTATTGTGCACTTTGGATACTTTAATACTTTGTCTAAACAACAGAAAAGCTCATCAAAACGCGTCCAAGATGCAAAGGCATGGAAAGACTTGGACCCCAAAAAAGGCGCGATATTTTGAGAAATTACAGTTTACTGGCAGTGCAGATCCCTACAAGTTGGCTCCCTCTTCTTGGATCCATGGAGACCCGGTGATTCTTCCTTCAGTTGCATATGCCTATATAGTCAACTACCTGGTTTTCTCGCCGACCCCATACACAGCGGAAGACCTTAAATCCTACAAATGTTTGGAGGCTTATAACCAGATGGTGTGTGGATGGGTGAGAGAGACGCAGTACCAAGTCATTAACGACCGTTGTGTTGTGAAGGCCAAAGTAAGTAATGCAATAACGTCTTTAATCAACGTAACCTTAACTGTATGATATCATTGTGATACTCAAGGTGTAGCCAAGTGACTCTCAATATTTTTTTGTTTTTTTTCAATTCAAAGACCGAACAAGACAGAGTTTTCCCTCGTTGAGTTTTGCCAACCACAAGCACCTCCTTTCCTCTGATAACTTCTAGCATTCCTCTCCCTGGTTTTTAATAACTTTTGGAAGTCGATAATATTCCAAATGTTTTTCTCGGTCTGACCTATTGGTACAACCTAAAACACGGCAATAATTAACCATTTTCCTTAACGCCGTTCGGGATCTACTTCAGTGCCTGTGCTTTGATGCGGAGTACCTCCAACATGGCGACTTCGGGTCTGATGACGCGCCGTGAAAACCCTCTATATAAGATTTATCCGATTACTACCGTGGTTATTGGATTTTAGAAGGAAGCCACTACACACATTATGACTTTATAGTATAATGATTTTTTTTAAAGGCATACTATGATTCTTTTTTTTTTTTTTATATATATATACATAGGCCTACTTTAGCTATTGCTTTTTTTTCTTACATACTATAATATGGCTTTTATAACGTTTTTATGGCATACTATTCTATGACATTATTATTGACTGTCATTTATATGACATTTGACATATTATGACATAATATACTATGACTTTTTTGACCGTTTTTGTGACATTATATTATGAGAATTTCATGGCATACTATGACTTGTTATGGCATACTATGCTGTGACATTTCTTATGACTTTTTACGACTTATTGTACTATATTTTATGACATAATATACTACATTTATTTTTTGATCAATTTTGTATTGTTTTTTTTTTTATATTTAGAACAGACAAACGCAATTGAACAAGAACAAAAACCCTCTCCCACCCCCCACCCTCTGCGGTCTCGAGGAAAACAAAAACAAACAAAACAAAAACAGAAATCACACCTTGCTTAGTCACTCTCCTCTAATTCTTGTGATTCTGAGGTCATTAGGACTGATACTTGTGCTGCTGCGTTTTTCCATAGATCTATAGTCGATGATTTGGCTCTACTCTATGACATTGCGACATTTGACACACTAATTTGTATGGCATTTTGATGGCATTCTGGCATTTTATGATTTTTTTTTTTTTATGACACTATTATGGCATTTGAATATACAATTATATTTTTATAGCATTCTATACTATGACATTTATGATTTCTTTTTTTACATTTTATGGCATATTATACTATGTTTTTATGGCATTCTGATGGCATACTATGGCACTTTTATGACTTTTTCTATGACAAACTAATGACATTTGACATATTTTTATGACCTCTTATGGGATATTATACTATACATGTAAGGCATACTATAATGACATATTTATGACATACTATGACTTTTTAAAAACTTTTTAATGGCACACTATACTATGACATTTCATGACTTTTATGATATATACTTGATTTTTATGGCATGACATTCTATAGTACTATGACATTTTTATGCTTTTTTAAAACCTTACTATGACTATTCTTTGACTATTTGTTTCTGACATTTAATGCTGTATTTTTATGGCAATCTTATGGCATACTATGACATGTTCCTATAACTTTTTATCACATACTGTACTATGACCTTTTAATGACATTTGACATTTTATACATATATATTTTTATGGTATAGCATACTATACTATATTTTCTATGGCATACTCTGACATTTTATATATAATAATAATAATAATACAGTAGCACAATACAGTGCTGCTCATAAGTATTCATACCCATGCTAAAGTTGACTAAAAAAAAATCATCTTTAGGAAATTGATCTTAATGCCTTAATTTAAAAAAAAAAGAGGAAAAATCAACCTTTTAATGACACCAATTTTTTTTGTGAATGAATAATGTATTGTAAATAAATAAATGTTCTTCCTTTTAAAATACAGGGGCCATAATTATACATACCCCTATGTTAAATTCCCATAGAGGAAGGCAGATTTTTTATTTTTAAAGGCCAGTTATTTCATGGATCCAGGATACTATGCATCCTGATAAAGTTCCCTTGGCCTTTGGAATTAAAATAGCCCCACATCATCACATAGCCTTCACCATACCTAGAGACTGGCATGGTTTTATTTCAGTTGGCCTAATAGCTAACTGAGATAAGATCCATATCAATGCAAATCAAACCAGCTGACATTTGAATATACAATGATATTTGTACTATACTAATGACTTTTTTTTTATTTTTATTTTTACATTTTATACTACTTTTATGGCATACTATACTATATTGTTTGGCATACACTATATTTTTATGACATTCTGATGGCATATTATGGCACTTCTATGACAAACTATAATGACGTTTGATATTTTCATGATGTACTATACTATGACATTTCTTGAATATGACTTTTTTGACATTCTATACTATATTTTTATGACATACTATTATATTTGTATAGCAATCTTATGGCATACTATGACTTTTTTATGGTATACTATCACATTGTATGTGATATTATTGTGTGACATTTTCATGGCACAGTAACTTTTTAGGGAACTTTTATGGCAAAATGTATTATGACTTAACATATAATGCTATATTTTTATGAAATTCTTGTGGCAAACTATAACTTTTTAATAGCAAACTATAATATTACATTTTACATATTATAGTATGACCTTTTTATTATACTATGACCTTTCTTATGACTTTGACATTTTATACTGTATTTTAATGGAATACTGCATATTACCTATGGGCAGAACCTTTTATCTGAAGTATATTCATATTTCAACCACTAACTCCGGCAGTGTTAATACAATACACCAGCCCATAACATGTACAGTAAGCACACAGTGGCTTCAATATCCTTGCTTTAAAGTACATTTAATGTTCAGCACATTCATACTAAGGAGCATTTTTTTTTTTTAGGTTAAGGAACCATTTAATACGTCAATGAAAATAGCCTGCAGTATTGGATGTGAAGGAGTCAAATACTGTTTGAATAGTATACTGATTTTAGTAGTCATTTTGAGAGAGAGAGAGAGAGAGACCCTAAATTGCTGCTGACACAAGAGACAAACATTTAAAATGCAAGTGATATTTAATGGGAGATTCAGTGACATGGATCAAGTGTAAGCCACAGTTTGGCCTTGTAAGTATAACCAGTCTACTACATTAACTCAATATTGTGCTGTCAACTGTTCGTACATTCAGGCTTAAGATTCAATATGAAAAGTAAATATAAAAAAATAAAATCACTTATTCTACTGTTGCTCTCTGAAGCAAATGCATTTGTTGGCTGAAGTTCTAAGAAGTGAAAATATGAATCATCACACAAAGTAAAGAGAGAAAAAAAAGTCTGTGCTGTGGTTACAGAGCATCAAAAGCCAAATTTCTGAAGCAGGAACAATGCACAATATTTGCAGTGCATGAAGCTGAACCCAGCTCAACTTCTGCCTGCATCTGACAGCTTTTCAGCAGCACTTTCTATGAGCATAGTGGGTGGAAATCTATAACTGATTTCTTCTTACCCTTCTGCGTCTTATGTAGTTTAGGGTTGACCAGAGTACATTCAGAAAAACAATACCTTTTTGTATTGTGGCATTAGCTAGCACCAATTTTTAAAAATTACTACTCTAAATAACTTTCTAAAGGTTTGTTTTCTGTGTTTAATTACAGCTCACAGGAACGTCAAAGTCCAGCTGTGTCAACAGAAAGCTGCATTAAACTGTCTCCAGTCCTGCTTCATACTGAAGGTTTGTTGTTCAACCCCACATTGTTACCTATACACAAACTTTACTTCCATTATTAGCTGCACTTAAGAGCACTGGTTACTATATCACCAATTACTCCATGTGAGTTAAATTCTCATTATATTGGACTATTTATATTCTGATTTGTTGATGTTCAGAAAGTCAGAACGTTTTTGCAGTTTGTCAACTGATGACAAACATGCAGATTTCTTTTAAGTGGCTGTTTTTAAGTTACTCCTCCGGTCTGGGACATTGTTTTTGCCAGAAAGCTTTCTAAAGCAGCATGCAGACCACAAAAACGCATTAATACCAAAAATCAAGTTATCACCATAGAAACAATATTTAGCTGCAAAAGTGTATGTAAAACTGGTACTGTACTTTTACATTTCCCATTTCTCTTTGTTAACTGATTATTTAGATGTTTGAGGATTACACACTTTGTGTAAACCTAATTAATCAGATTGTTTTATATAATGGAGTTACAGCTTCTGTAGGTAGTATTGCTCACAATGGCATGGTGCAAACATTCAGTATGTAAACAGTATTGTGTTAATTTCCTATTTTCAGTTGGGATATGCATTTCAAACTTTAATCACTGAAGTCCATCAAAATATGACCAAATGTTCTGCACTTTGTTACAGACACATGGCCCATGAAATGCTACAAAGAGGATCAGTCAAAGACATCTCCTTCCTGTGAAGTTATAAGGCGAGACTCCCCGTGATGCAAAGTGAAGAAGGATTCTGTCTTCAGTCCTTTCTGTTCCAGAGCCTCTCTGAGACGAACCGGTGGCTCCAGGTAATACTGGATGAAGGAGGAAACAGGACCAGAGAAAGTGAGTAATCATTTGTTTTTGACTTTCCAAGCACAGCCGCAAGAATGAAACTGTTAGCTACAGCAATAGACGTGCAGCTTAACAAACAATGACACCTTTTGTTATGTTGTGTTACCAGAACATAATAGGTGCTCTAACACTCTAGCTTTTATGTCCCCTGTGATTTATAACAGTGAACAATGAATTGTAATGAAATGATGCGTCAGCTCTGTGTCTGTAGAAAAATGTGTTTAAAACATTATTTTTCTTTATTTAGCTTAGAAACAGTCAGTTTAACACAATCCAATTCACCAGAACCACAAACTGTAGAAATACAGTGGTGCTCATAAGTTTATGAACCCATGCTAAAGTTGACTAAAAAGAGGAATATAAAAAATAAAATAAAAAAATCTTTTGGAAAAATCCAACCTTTAAGGACACAAATTTTCTTTGTGAATGAATAATGTATTGTAAATAAAGAAATGTTCTTCCTTTTAAAACACAGGGGGCATAAGTAAGTACACCCCTATGTTAAATTCCCATAGAGGCAGGCAGATTTTTATTTTTAAAGGCCAGTTATTTCATGGATCCAGGATACTATGCATCCTGATAGTTATTCTAGTATCCTGGATCCATGAAATAACTGGCCTTTTAAAAATAAAAATCTGTTAACATAGTTAAGTGTTTACTTATGCCCCGTGTTTTAACGAACATTTATTTATGATACATTATTCATTCACAAAGAAAATTGGTGTCCTTAAAGGTTGGTTTTTTCCAAATTGTTTTAATTAAGGCATTAAGATCAATTCCCAAAAGATTTTTTTTATTCCTCTTTAGTATGGGTTCATAAACTTATGAGCACCACTGTAGATCATAAAGTTGAATCAACATCTCTAGAACATTCTTACCTTAATTTAAAAAAAATAAAGTAGAATTTATTGCAAAGCTTAAACTGCTTAGTTTTAGCTAGCTGTACCTAATAAACTGGCAACTGATACATTAGTAGGAACCCTAAGAAATGTTTTAAATACAGACACAGCCGACTACAATTCGTTGTTCACCATTACAGCAGCCTGTTTTCACAGAGACCTAAAAGCCAGAGGTTGGTGCTTTGACACACTGTTAAAGTTTATTTACCGGAATATAATAAAGATGCTATTGTTAAGATACATGACTCTCGCTGCAGTGCGTGTACACTTTAATTACAAAATGCCACAATTCTAGCTTAACCTCCATTTGCTTGTGGGTTAAAGGAATAGTTTGACCACAAATTCACTAACTAAAGTATCTGTATACCTCATAGGCAAGGGCGAAGGTTCCCCAGTGAATGGCCACAGACTGTTTGGCCTGGAGGTCTTGGTGAATCTGAACAGCCTCTTCTGGATCTACATGCTGCCCCTGCATCATATTCCTGAAAAAACAGATATTCTTACATACAGTATAGCAGTAAACGTATGTTCTAACTGTTAGTGTCTCAGACAGTTGCCACTATTAGGCTCACCATCTCAGCCATAAATTCTACCTTTAGTAAAGTTCAGTTTTTGTTGACTGTCAAAAAGCTCTAACTTTATATTGAGGTTGGAGTTGTACCAGACAGCATTAGATTGAGGTGTTTCTCTGTTTTTTTTGTCCTCCCCATTTACAAACATGGGGGAATACCTCAATATAATGTACAACTAGACCTTTTTCATAGTAGGATAGTTTCACCTGTGCTTTCTACCATGATGAGCCAAAATGTCTGGTGTGAAAAAGGTCTATGCTAGAACACATTCATGACACACATTATAAAAGTAGACTTTACAGTTGTAGTGTACCTAATAAAATGGACAGTGTATGTGTATTATGCATAGAACCTGGGCAGGTAAGCTCCGATGGGGATTGCTGCGAGGTCAAACGGTCCGAAGCGTCGTCCAATCTCCTGGAAGGAAGTACAGTAGCCGGTATCACCAGCGAAGAAAAATCGATGGTCCGGACCCAAAATAGACCAGCTGCCCCATAAAGACTGAGAGAAAAAGAGCACAAGACAAATAGTTAGGTGTATGTACTAAATATGTTTTGAACTCAAAAGAAAACATTTAAAACTGCCTTTTTCTGCATGACTCGCCCCTGTTGCACTAAATGCTTGCTCTTGGGGGAAATTATTGGGTTTTTGTAAATTAGAGTGTGGTCTAGACCTAAGTGTCTTGAGATAACTCGTTATGATTTGATAAATAATAAAAGGTATAATCATTCTATTACCTTGTTATCATCCAGTGCGGTGCGTTTGCTCCAGTGCTGAGATGGTGTGCAGACAAATGTGATGTCATCATGACCCGGGACACAGTTCTCCTCCCACCAATCCAGCTCCATCACATTCTCACAGTCCATCTTCACCAGCCAGTCCATCAAACCCAGGGGCACAAACCTGGGAAACAGACATTATCACACTTGCATAATAGGGATGCGATTATTCTAAAATTCTGGCATAATACGATACAACTTTGTCAGTTCACACTGAAATTCATTTTACTTTCCTGAGCAGCTGTAAGCAGTAAGCTGAATACATGAACCTCAAAACGTTACTGTTATACTATATTTCCACGACACGTACCAGCGTAGCTCCCCTCCAAAGCGTGCATTAAGGCTGGCCACAGACCCAGCATCCAGATGGTCATAATGAGAATGACTGATGACGACAGCATCGATCCTGGGCAGCTGTTGGCAGAAGGATAGACCATGAAAACGAGGTATAAAAAGGAAGCAGCCAAAGAAACAAACTTTTTTTTGGAAAAAAAAGGTGAACTATTGAATTTAAGGGAAATTGAAAAACAAAGTACTTAACCTGTTCCACATTGCAGGGGGGGCCTCTGTACCGTTTGGGTCCCATAAACTGAAATGGTGAGGCCCTCTGGCTGAAGATTGGGTCTGTCAGAATATTCAGCCCATCCATTTCAACCAGAACCGTTGCGTGGCCAAGCCAGGTGACTCTCAGACCTGGACCAGAGTCAGAGAGGTCTGGGTTCTGGACAAAGTACGGTTCCATCACTGGGAGTTCACTGTCCAGAGCCTTCACATGGAGGGGAAAAGAGAATGACGAGTAAGAGCAGCACCGAGAGAGGTAGAGGGAGGAATAAAGGGAAGGATACAGAAGAAAGGAAGAGAGAAAGAAGCAGCACAGAAGGACAGGGAGAGCAAACAACCACATACTGATTAAAAGGAATAGGATGTTTCAGTCGTATGACTTTGTCTAATCCTTTTCAAAAATGAACATTAATCCCCTCGCACCCTAATAATAGACTCAGTGTTCTGGGCTCTGCAAATGTTATAGTCCTGCACTGGTTGCTCCACTCTAAACACAGGGATCAACATGTTTTTGTTGCTGCTTGCAATGTATGATGTATTCTCAATAAAAAAAATAAAAAAGCTCTTTGAACTATTTACTTATGTGTGCTGTGAAGTTTGATCTAGCATGTAGTTTACAGGATCTAGCACAATATATTTACATAATGTTGCTAACTACATATCTATGACCTCTCTGGTTGTTCACATTTTATATAACAACAAAAATGTGCAATTAAGGGGTTAAAAATGTTTCTGTTGCTGAGTGAATGCAGTTTTTGAACCCTATTAAGCTCTTACTGAGCTCAGCAAGGTTTCCACTAGGAGCTATAGATACTCAAGGGCAATAATCCCACAACAGAGGTGGGAAATACTGTATATGAACTCTAATACGAAGCACTATGAGGATAATACAAGGAAAGGCATACATTTGCAGCTTTTTAAAAGTGTGGAAGTGGGTCACTTTAGGTTGGAGTTATCCTCTATACCATCTTCCATATATATGCTACTGTATTACATTGGGAAGGTTCAATTTAAAACATACCAATTCAACACCATTTGGACTTACTTATGAAAAATGTAGTTAATGGTTTTACATTTTTATTCTAATAAGTACCTACCTCTTTACTAGTTGGTATATTGCTGTGATTTTTATCCAACAACAGGAATCTGAGCAGGGTGGTGTAGGAAGGGAACCGCCATGTGGGCCAGGGGTTTGTCCAGCGACCATGTTTGTCCTGACAGGACTTTGTCACTTCCTCCTATAATAAAAGTAAACAATGACATTTTTGCTATTTATTTTAGGCTTAAAGAAGAGCATTTCAAACGACGTAAGGTTAAAACACAATAGGTAGAGAACTGTAGAGATGGCATGTTAAGGGCCGTTTATGGAAATGAGGTGAAGTCGGAAGAGGTGATGTGTGTATTTCAGGTAGAGGTTTTAGGGGACAGGGGGCTGATGGGAAGTGAGGTTTTACCTCCAGCCGGTAGTCCAAGCGGAAGCTCTTGCGGGAGGATCGAGAGGAGCTGCTCTTCCTCTGGGTCTGAGGATTTACCTCCCCACCCTCAGCACCTCTCAGCACCCCACCATCCTGGAGTACAGGTACAAACAAAGACCCACAGTGATGGATTCAATATGTATTATCTAAGGCATTTTAAACTTGATGGGTAATTAGCATCACCAACCACATAACCAACCATCATCAAGACGACATCTTGTGCCCTCAAATTAAAAAGAAAGATGAATTGGAATCATGTTCAGCTTCTGGTAGCTTTGAATGCAACAATCCCGCCTTTACTTTAATCATCAAAGAGTTCTGCACACACTTAACATCGCACTCCTATAACACCGTCGGACTCACGATGGACAGTTTAAAAAAGGGTCAAAATCAATAAGCAGAAGCAAAGATATCTTCCCATTTTATTTCATGCATTCTTCTTCCTTGTCAAAATCTGGTGCCTACATTATCCACAATGCAACTCGCCCACAAACAGTTAAGTCAGAGCTTTGGGTGCATTATGTTAGTAGCAGCTAATGGAGCTTCAAGCTGCTAGCCTCAAGCAGAGATGAGGCGCAGGCTTAAGAGGTCTGGTAAGCTCACTGCTTTCCTTACTCCACACTACCAGAACTTTGTTTTCATGTTCAATCTTGTAGTCTTTAGCTCAAAGAGACATGACAAATGACATCGCATGAAGCAATTTATCAGATTTCACACAGCTCCTTCTGGAACCACAAAGGCTGTGTACAACTTTTTTTCACATTTGCAGTAGTACTCCCAATACCTGTAAACAGACTTTGATGTGTAAAATCTGCGGAGTTACCCTTAAACAGGTAGAGCATGAGTCAAGTAACTCAACAGTGAATATAAATAGAATTGTTTTTACAGCAGAAACAATTTAGGTAATAGCAAACTAAAAGACATGTCAAAATGTCTGCTGACAGTAAGAAAACTACAGGTGTAATCAATAATACTGATAACAGCTGCATTTCCATTGAGATTAGCAGTACCTGCTATTTTACACGCTGGTTCACTGGAATGGCTTACTGGGCCGCTTAGATAGAATTGAGCGATCAGTAATGTTATTTGTTCCACCTGTGCTTTTCCTGCTATGACAAGTCAAAATGTCATGTTCATCGCAAATTTGTAATCATATTTGGACAGCCAACAACAGCAGAAACACATATCCCCAGACAAAAGAGGAGTCTCCTAAATGAGTTCAGAAACATGCATTTCACTGTAAAATGTTATACCGGTAATTGACTGTATATTACAAGTTAGAATTTACCACATATCACATTTTTTTTACCATCTAGTTGTGTGTAGTATGCTGCTTACCCCCACCAGGCCTTTTTTCTCCTCCAGTGCTGCTCTGCCTGAAGATGACTTCTCCATGGGCTCACCACTACACCTAGCATACAGAAACAAACATTTTAAACAACATAGTTACCAAGTGCTTCACAGTCAGAAGCACCACAGCTCAAACAGCTCCTGAAGCATCCAGGGGTCACATGCCTTGCTTAAAAGGTGCACCAGAAGCTGCTGAGAATGTGGACAGCCTTACACATTCATACTGCAACAAGCACATTAAGCAGCTGACAGTTAAATCATAGCAGTTTGCATATGAGACAGAACGCTGATAATCAGACACACACATCAGCTTCACTGTATTCAAATGACACCGTTATCAGGGGTGAAATAGTGCTAACAGTGCACCAAATGAAATGCCTCAACCTGGTTTCAGACCACACCTAGCTAGACTTACTAATACATAATGTATTAGTAATATTAATCTTTCCTGCCGGCAAGAAGACATAATGTCTTCTTGCTGGCAGGAAAGATTAATATGACAAGTTATATGGTGAGGGCGACAGATAAAAAAAACACACAAAGAGCACTTTCTTTTGTGTAATACTGATTGGAAAGTAACTGATGCATACATAATACAGAAATAATGAAGGCAATCCATGTTAAAAAAAAAAGCCACATTAACTATTAATACCAAGTGATAAGGCCAGACTAGAATCTTACTTAGCTGTTCTCAAACCATATTGTTACTTTATACAGGCCTATTACAGGCCCAGTGCAACAGCTGAAACTGCTCTGACTAATTCCTTCTTAGGCAATATCCACCTCAAACATGGCGGTGCAATATTAAACTTTAAGTTGAGCCCTACCCTGAGCTGCAGGTCTGCTTTCAGCTGAGCTGACCCAAGGTAATATAAAATAATCCTGGACTGACTGTGTGACTAAAAAAAATAATCCCCTTTGTAGGACAAGTTGCAAAATATGAGAGTTAATTTGAAATGTTAGTTAAGGGATAGGAAAAGAAACACCCTCATTTACTAGGCACATCAATTTATGTTGGACCTACACACCCCAAAGCCAGCAAGCCTAATCACAGCCCTTCCTCATCCTGCTATTATCCACAGCAATCACAGTGCAGCACACCCCCTTACTAACTACTATCCACTCAAATGATTCCTTCATGCACTTATAGAGAGAATGCACTTGAGTGTGGCCTTCTTTGCTATCCCATATTGATTGAAGAGGTTTGTAAGATGTGGTCCCTTCATGGCATGATATTGATGAGAGGCTATTCTAAATATAAAGATGGACCCTCTGTTGTGCTAAGAGACATGTATGACTATGCCAGGTATACACACCAATGCAGTACTGCAACACAAGCACCACAACGCACTTGTCCTCTTTGCGGAACTCCATACATTAAAGCTATGGCGTGCTGATGATGCACTCAGCCTCATGAATGGACTAACTGCACAAACACAGACTCCGGGACAACAATGGAGCTCTGTGGATGACAACCAAACAAAGATCTATGTAGCCAGCCAGCGTGCCAGATGTGGTCATATGAGCAACATATAGCCTGAAGTTTCTCTCCTTTTCTGTTGTCAAGTTTATTTCAATATTTCTATTAAGTTATCAGGCAAGAGTTATACAATATTTGTGAAGGAAAGTCAATTGCAGATTATACCATTTACCTAGCCCAGGTTTCCCTCCCATGAAAGCAAGTGTCCCAAACAAATGATATTACTGCTATATTTTCATGACAGCATCACACACAAGTCTAAACATGATAGTTCCTATTATACTCAATAACTGCCAAACCATTAGATAAATAGCCTTAACATCTTTAGAAGTCTTCAAATATTTCCCGACACATTGACACAGAGAGGAAAGGCAGCAAGAACAGCACTGGCTATATTATTAACTTATTTGCCAAATAGGAAATAAGTTCCTGTAATAACGAAGCTAAAAGGCATTTTAACAGAAATGTAGCTAGCCCAGCAAAATGGGTCCCTTGGGGAAAACTATAGAAAACACCATACACTCACCGTCGAGTAACACATACCCTAGCCACATGCCTATTTTCTTACCTGAAAACTTGAACGCAACAGAATACCACCAGTTGTTTTGCTAGCGGGGAGACATGTTTGCTGCATTTAGGATAGCCATAACTCTTATACTATGTTAATGCGAGCTGGGTAACATTATTATTAGGAGCTATACGGTTCCCTCTGCATTTCCAATAACGTTACAGTTTACATTACTATGACGTATCTTTTACACACTAGCGAGTGGAATATTAATTCCGCTGTTGGAAATATGTTTTTTTAAAATGGTAAGACGTGGAGTTTAAAATGCAGGAGGCAGCACGGTGAGGATCATTACCAGCTCTGTTTCTCTGACGTCGGTGCTAAACCCTCTGATCACGTGACTGCCCGGAAAACTCTCGCGGGCTGTTTAATAAAAAAGAGCGCACTATAATAGAAACGTGGGGAATCATATTTTGTACACTAAAATAATAAGTCAATTACTTACAAAATATTTCTAAAATGTGTATCTTGCTTATTATTATACTTGTTATATTTTATTATGCTTAATAATTTGGTAAAGACAATTACCAATAATATTTAATACGGTAAAGAAAGGTAACGTTAGCCGATTTATTTTCTTAATAAATCACTGCTTATTTGATTGTCTCCTTATTCATTAAGGCAAATAGATTTATTCTCTCATTCACAGCAAAAGTCATTTTATGTTTGCATGTCTCATCAGCACTGACTAGAAAAAACTCATTGCTGGCACACATTTCTTCTTAGATAGGATAACGGAGTTAAATTTGAGTACTTTTAGCTATAACTGAGAAAAAGTGTGAAATAACGACTCAAAACCTAGCACATCTCTGCCAAGCTACTATATGCTCCCACGAGGACTCTACATCTATACTTTTGTATTATTTATATTTAACGTGAAAGTGTAGACTTACCTTGAAGTCCTTCTCCTAATGAAGGACACCTGAAGCCAGTTGAACCCGAGCACACAAACTGCATTCAGTCGCTCGGTGTATTTACTAAACTTACATCTACACGCCAGCAACAAATGTACAGGCCTGCACAACACTGGTTCCATTCTACCTTTTTGTATTTTACCATATTTGCTTGGGAGTTTTAAAAAACAGCCAGAGGACAAAGTTGCATTTGTGTACAGCTCGAGAACGATGTCGGTCCGGACAACAAAAGTTGTTTGAACTTCCTGCTAGATGCTTTCACGGACTCTCGGAAATCTGAAAATTCACATATCGTAGCTAAAGTTTATGGTAATGTTTTAATAGTTTTTGAATGAAATTTTCATTACATTTACATTTGATTTAATTACATTTCACCAACTATTGCAACGTACCAACTGGCGATGCCAATCTTTAAACGTCAATTATTACTCCTAAGACATTGAATTACTTGAATTAAGGCAGAAAACATGTCCTTTTTATTTCAGTGGGTAGGCCTACAAACTTCATTGTTGCATCAAACAAAAAAACAATCATGCACTGTCACTGCAACAGCTGACAGGCTATGCGCCCCTAAACCCCTTTCACTTTAAACCATTTATTTAACACCCAGCTAGTTATCTAGTATATGCACGTCCATATACTGGATAACTAGCTGGGTGTTAAATAAATGTCAGCAGGAAAGCGTGAATCCTACAAAGTATGCTAAACCTAGACAGGTTCAGGATTGAGAAGCATGTCTAACTCTGCTCCACTTAGCATGAAAGATCAGGGTTAAACCTGTTTGGCTCTATTTAACGTGTCAGAACATATGCCATTGTTGTGCACAATGCTTGGTGTTAATTGTCCTTTTAGTGATATTGACAAGTATGCTATTGGTTGTAGTGCAACACCTGTATTCCATCATGTTTCATGAATCAACCATCATCAAACCCAACTTTCAACTTCAACTTTATTTTATCCCTGGAGGACAATTGGTTTTTGCAGTAAGGTATACATGAAATACAACATAGTCATACTATACAGAAGGAGATTGGGGGGGGACTTGAATACCAGTGGGCTGGAAGACCAACAATAGTCACTGGTGACAGACTTGTGTAGAAAGCACAGCATCAATAACATCTAAAAAAGCGGCAGAATGACGAAAAAGCTACAAATACCCACAATAAAGTGCAAAGTGACCTGGCACGTTGAATACACGATCAACATCTCTTCCATCATAACACAAATTGTCCACATCAGCGGCATTGACATCATCATGATCCTAATCATCATCATTACCAACCACATCATATCGCTAACTAAACTACTCACTTTGCCAAGTGAGTTGAGAGTTACTACCTCCTCCCCCGGGCCTGAGTTCACAAGTGAGATGGCTGTGGGGATGAAAGAGTGCTTGTACCTGATACCTTAATCACAGGGAATCTGAACCTAGAGCCAGAAGGCATCATTTGAATTTCAGAGTAAAGAGGGTGGGCGTTGTCGGACAGGATGGCTTCAGCCTTCCTCCCTACTTGTCTGTTGAACAGATCAGATAGCATACTCTGCTGTAATGCAAGATCTTGCTGCTCACTTTCATTATCCTGGACAGTGCATTTTTGGCCTTGATGCCGAGGTTCCTGCACCAACAGATTAAAGAAAAGGTTAAAACGGACTTGATATAACATCTATAAAATGGAATCATGAGGGTCTTATCAACATGAAACTGAGATAACTTCCAGAGGCAGAACAAACGTGGCTGACCTTTCTTACACAGCATCTCAGTGTTATAATTAAAATTCAGCTTGTCATCAATAAAATACCCCAGGTACTTGTAGTGTGCCTAAAATCTAAACTCATATCCTTAGTTTTTGTTACATTCAGTTTAGCTGTCACACCACTGTACAAACTCATCAACAGGACCATGGCTGTTTTCACAAGCATGAAGAAGACTGACTATGACAGAGTCGTAATGGCTGCAGCAGTCATTATTTTACAGAATATAGAGTAGAGGAGAAAGGACGCAGCCCTGAGGGGACCCTATAGTTGAACTTAATTCTCCTGACATGCGTCCATTCACCCCCACTCTCTGAGTTCTGTTAGTTAAAAAAAAAAAATAAATCAAGGATCCAGCCCATAAGATTAAAATCTAAACCAAAGTTCTTAATGAGCTTTTAGATTTAAATGTGGGGTTGGATTGTATTAAAAGCAGACGAGAAATCCACAAATAGCAGCCTGGCGTGTGTGTTTTGCTGCCTTCAAGATGTTTAAAAACAAGGTTTAGCAGAGTGGTGGTAGCATCTTCTACCCTTCGCCAAGTCCTATACGCAAACTGTAATGGGTCAAGCAGGTGCTCAGTTTTGGTGACAAGTTCTTTTAACAGTTTTTCAAAAGACTTCACCCAAATGGTTACAACAGAAAAAAACATATACAAGCAATCCTGTAAACACGTTTACTTTATATAGAAAAACAAAAGATCAGTAAAAAAAACAAACAAATGAGCTATTCACATTCAAAACTGTTTACACAAATGTGGACATCTCATCAGGTAGGTGTGAATACTATGGGGATGCTTAATGATTTTGGGTGATTAGACCTCTGCTCAGGATCACTTTACAGGGATCAACTACATCAAGATGATTGGAAGATTAATATTGCAAAAACATGTCTAACAAAATTACATGTTGTCATTCTACCTTACAACCAGCTGATCCAGCAATGTTTGGGTAGAAAAGACAACAATGACAAAATCCTTGTTTCAGCCACAAGCAAGATGGCTGACATTTTTTTCAGCGCTGCAGTAGAAATATATTATGGGGAAATCATTTTGTCTGCTCTGACCTATATGATGTTAAGAGCTCATGTAAAAACACACACACAAAACAAATAACAAAAAAGTGTAATCAAAATATGTCACAACAATGCCTGTTTTTTAATCACTTATGTCTGTGTTTGCCCATTTCTCAGTGGTCCTTGTGGTCTCCGTCCTCCTCCAGTTTCCTGATTTCTGCCTTCAGGTGGTTGATGTTTTCTCGGCTGGCTTTTAGTTTATCTTTCAGCTCTGTGATTTCCTGGCTGGTTCTCTTCTTTGCTGCTTCCATTTTTTCCTTGGTCCTCTGCTCCAGCTCACCGACTGCGCGCGTACACACACACACACGCACACACACACACACACACACACACACACACACACACACACAAACTATGAATGCTGCTCTTCTGTCCAGAAGCACACATTAGATTTTCCCTTATGCAGGGCACTGAGGTCAAAATAAGTATATACTAGTCTGTATTTAAACATGTGTGTCTTGTGTTTCTTTCCGTGTGTTCATTTTGTGTGTGTGTGTGTGTGTGTGTGTGTGTGTGTACATACATTCTGTCTCATGCTTGTATGCTCCAAGGGTGAGTTGTCTCGACGTGGTCAGTAGCTGCTGCATCATGGCTGTAGGATCCTGGAAGATCTGAAAAAAATTACGATGTCAGGTGCATCGCTTCCAGTCTCACACAATTCTAAATTTAACAAAGTTCTAGGTGTGTGGAAACTTTGAAAGCGATATGCAATTTATGTAATTAACAATTTATTTATGGTGGAGAGATTAAATATTAGTAGATAATAATTAATAGGCCTAGCATTGTCACAGTAAAGGGACATAGAAATTGATGCAGTACAGTAACTGTGGTCATGAGCTGCAGCAAGAAAACAGGCATACCATTTCATCATAGAATTCAGAGACAACTGTCTTCTTAGGCATGGCACTGGAGTCTGACTGGAACAGCTTCAACAGATGGTACAAAGTCACCTGAGACACACACAGACACAGGTACAAGTCAATATAAGCATACATACAAGGAGGTAAAGTTCAAAATTCCTGCATCACACTGCCTACTAAATAGTTAGGCTCTCACAGGTCTCTCATTGGGGTCAATGAAGAAGATCTTGATGATGATTTCAAACTCCCCCCAGCCCGTCTCTGTAATCTCATATGGAGGCTTAGTCACCACTGGAAGAAAGAGAAACACAGTGAGCCAATATATACTGTACTACCAATTTCCATTCACATTTTCTTACATTTATTGCATTTGTCACATTTTCTTTTTAAAGATCCCATGACATTCTGCTTTTTGGATGCTTTTATATAGACCTTAGTGGTCCCCTAATACTGTATCTGAAGTCTCTTTCCCGAAATTCAGCCTTGGTGCAGAATTACAGCCACTAGAGCCAGTCCCACAATGAGCTTTACTTAGGATGTGCCATTTCTGTGTCTGTAGCTATTGAGGAGGAGAAAGGGGGGTGGCCTTGACCAACTGCCACTTTGCTCGTTTGAAAGCCATGATGTCTCTCTCTTTCTCATGGGTGGGCCAAATTCTCTGGGCGGGCAAAGCAGAGAAAGGGGAGGTAACCTTCCTCCTTATGACGTCATAAGGACCTTAAAGGCAGAGCAGGATACCCAGGGCTCGGTTTACACCTATCGCCATTTCTAGTCACTGGGGGAACGCATATTAATGTTAAAAAACCTCATAAAGTGAAATTTTCATGCCATGGGACCTTTAATATAATTAAGTACAATCCAGAGTAAGCAATGCATCCCCTCTGACAACAAAAACAGATGCATTCAATGTAGTTATTCCACATTTTATTATGTAAATGACTACTCACCTCTCAGTGGGTTACCATAGCTCTCATGTAGCTTAAACTGGATCTTTTTCACATAAGCAGACATATCCTGGAAGAACAATACTATGTATTTATGTAAACATTCAAGAAGAAAAAACCGTGACAGTAGAAGTGGTTGGCCATTATCTTTCCAACTAATTAATTTGTCAACATTAATGGCAGTATTGCAAAAGTCTTCAAGTGATCTGGATGTCTAACCTCATTTCTGTAAGGCTTCACATAGACAGACCACTGATGTGTGTGTCCATCCTCCTCTCTCTTTTTCCCAAAGTAACGGGCAACGTTCCCAAACACAATGGGCTTCACAATGGTTATTCCCTGCAGATCACAAAGGGAAAACATATATAATCATATGAATGTGTTCCTGTTAAAATACTCCCAAATACAAAGTAATAAACAAAACAAAAAAATCGGACTGTGGTTAACGTTACATTGATTCTGACTTGTGATTTTAACATTTATTTGCTTAATTATGAAACTGCAGTACGAGTTAATCTTTTCTTCAAAAACCCCAGACTGCTTTAGTGTTAACGTTACCTTAACTCGCCCCCCGGAATCTGGACCAAATTCAGTCATCTTTTTGAACATAGTACGCTAGAAAGAGTGAAGTTGATCCAGTAGTACACTCTATAGGACTCGTCTTGTATCACAGCGTGTATCCACATTTAATAAACCTGCCATTAAAGCATTCAAATTATGTTTTATACGGCCAACGTTCTCATTTCAAACCAGCCAAACAAGCGCCGGAAGTGACAAGTGTAACGTATTAAATTGTACGGTGCGGCGTGCGACATGGACACACTAAGGTTCCGGCTGATGGTTTCAATTAACATCGGACAAGTACGATGTTGCATGTATTCATTTATATATAAACCCTAGTTTGCTCACACACACTGCAAACACCACTTTCATTTTTAACATTGTGAAGTAATTTGACCAAATTACTGTATCGGCACAAAATGGTGAGGTAAGGAAACCTTTGACTTAAATCTTTCGTATGGGTGTTTGAAACAACTGCTTGTTTGCACAATCAGTTGAAAGTTTTCTTTGGTTAACTCCCCTCATATCAACAACCTTTATTTAGTTTTCGGAGGTACAATCGAGGGCAAGCCCTCTATTCAATATAGCCGAGATTACACAAATAAAATTGTACAACACAATACAACAGTGTAAAAACAATGACTGCAATAGAAACAAGGACATGCAAGTCACTATGTGACAATATGTTAATGTGATAAAGAATGTGTCCCTAGTTAATCACTAATAAAGCAGGTTAGCACTATTACAATGCATTAGTCCAAGGGTTTACAGCTATTTAAAGACATTGCAGATAATGAAAAAGGTTTTTAGGCATTTTTACTCTCATGTAAATATTTGAATGCAAGCTTCTCTTTAATAGGATGTTGCAATACATTTTGCCTACAAAATGATAAATCTTAGCATCTTTAAGATTTTTGAAAATGTGACTTGTAAACCCTTAAACATAATTTGATACGTATTTTAAAAAAAGTTTCCTTCTCAAGGCATACTATAATTTACATTGATTGGTTTGATGTAATTGAAAATCTCCTTACCTGATGCCCACTCTGAAAGCTAATTAGATGCATAATATACAAAGTAAAGCCACAAAACCAAACTGAATTTAGAAAGGTTTTATTTTTTGGGACAAATCACCATTGGATTACTTTTAGCTATCATGTGCCCTTCCCTGACTGGAAATGTGTAATTAGAACAAGAAATGGAACAAGTCCCTAGAAATAATCTAGAAATTACCCCATTAATCTAAAAACCAAAGTAACAATAATGGATACTCAACTCTTTTTCATGTCATGTAGCCCTGAGAAGTGCATAGCTATGCTGATCAATTACAGGCAGACAACTGTAAATTACCAGTTCTATATAAAGTGATACATTTTCCCCATTTCACACCTTTGTGGAGTTTCAGCTTGGGGTCACATGGCTAAATTTCTAAACATTATACGTTACAGGCGATTAAAAAGTAGCTGAAGATCAGGTAATGAGTGAAAATATATCCTACCATTACACTCCATCTAAGTCAAATACTGAAAACCCCCAAAAAAAGATACTTTCCAGCTGCTTGTGAGAGGTAAAGTCTTGGTCTGGCTAGATGCAGAAGTCGGCCAGACTTCCTCTGGACCGGACTGTTTCCACTTGTCATGATGTAGAACTGAAAACACTTACCTTCAGTGCTGTGGAGAGAAGTCAGAACAAGGCAAAGTGACACCTAAGTATTCTTACTGAAAACCTTGCACAAACATGTTCTTATTCTGGCTGATTAGACATCTGTTCAGGGTGACATTGAGTGGAGCTGTATTAAGAGTTTGCTCAGATCATAAAAGTCAATGTACATAAAAGAATCAAAGTTGTAAGGTAGGTACAACAGAAGAGGGGAAAGTGTGTCCCCCCTTAAGTGCAAAATGTCCCACTTTTCACATTTTTTGTACAAAAACCCAATTTACAAGGCTTCATTACTCTTTTACAAGGTTATGGGAGCAAATTGATTAATATATGTGAATATATAACACTCTTTTTAAAGTATACTGTTAGAATAAGAATACAATCAAGAGCATCATTAGGATATTAAAAACGTTTGGATGATGTTACAGTCTGATTCACATCTTTTCAAAGTTCAGAGTGATTCCTGTAGCAGTAGGGTCCACAATCTTTACAATCATCAAATACTTTCAGACATGAAATATTTCAGGGGATGGCCATGAATTTGAACCGAGATGACGGACAAAAACAAAAGAAAAACAAAACAAAAATCATTTTGACA
Organism: Sander vitreus; assembly: GCF_031162955.1. Classification (NCBI taxonomy): domain Eukaryota; kingdom Metazoa; phylum Chordata; class Actinopteri; order Perciformes; family Percidae; genus Sander; species Sander vitreus. The sequence goes on from NC_135877.1 coordinate 12,909,986, forward strand.
AGGAAACCAATAATCTCCAGTAAGACAAACTATCAATTTACAGTAAACGGAGTTATAGTGGTAGTAGTTGCTATAGTATTCAGTGATCAGTGTTAATCTACAAGGTTAATCTTAATCTCATTTTCTCCATGTTCCTTTGTTAGGGAGTGCAAAAGGAACAAACTGCAATAGCAGTATATATTTTGGCCTTATGATGGAAGGTCAAATATTAGGTCCTATAGACCTAATATTTTTTAGTAAATATTGACCAGACAGTAAAAAACAGACATGTAACTCAGTGCATATTTGCCAAACCGATCATCTTAAATACTAAAAACCAAAAGCTCTGTATCACAAAGTGACAATCACAGTCTATTTCAACAAAAGTGCAAGACAGGAACATGGTGGAATATGATGACAATGTTAGTGTTATGGTGCATATCGATATTTAATAAATTGCATATATAGAGCCAGTAGCACTAAATGTGTTCCCTTAGGTTGTGTTCAAAAGTTTATCTGGTGTAACAGCTAGTCCTAAAAATGAACATAGAAAACATGTTCATACATGTCAATACATTTCAAAAACAATTTGGATGTTCTTGGTATAATAGCTATCCTGTGTGATTACACACAACAGACTTGTGAACAGTATTTAATTTTTTTTTTTTGGTCTACGGTGTGTTGTCCAGGGTTGACCATAATTATTCAAAGAGCTGCATGTACATGTAGACCTTCAATATATACCTTATACATGTCTTCCCATCCACCTATCAATTCACATTCCAAATAAAGTACATTTGTCTTACCTTGTAAACGTCTAATCCATTTGAACAAAAAAAAAGTTCTAAACCATAAAGCCGCTTGCTAATACAGCTAAAAATATATAATCTAATCATAGACCAATTTAATATGAAAAACAGTTTGCAGTCCAAAATACACATTTAATATAAATGAGCCAAACATGTAGAGGAATTCACCAAATTCATTGAGAACCTCAGTAAACATTTTTTATTACAACACCATCTAGTTTTCAATCAAAGCAGAGACATTTACAAACATTCTAACAACGAAAAGAATAAATGAAAATGAGAAAGAGGGGTGGGGAGAACACATCAAATATGTACCCTATAAAAACTAAACTGAATGTACACAGTACAGCGAGCCAGGGGAAAAAAAGAAAAAAGGATGTAATGTTTATGTCTTTTAGTTGGGGATGTGAGGGCCAATTTATTGTTTCTTTGCAAAAAAGCATCACACAGTCATCTTCATGTCAAATAAAACCATAAAAATAAAAGAACTGTTTGGAAAGTTTTTTTTTTTTCCTTTCATCTTTAGTTACCATGAGTATAGATGTTTGGATAACATAGCCTTACACAGGTCAGGGTCTTCCATCCACTGCTCTTATTCAGGCAGCAAAGATGAACAGACAAGAGATGGATGGGTGGAGAGGAGAGATGGAGGAAGAGGTGGTGGTTGTAATCCTGTCCGGTCATGCAGGGTAGGGAGGTGGTGGCGCATTGAAATTCTTTCCCCTTTTCCTTACATCCATCCTTGATCCTCGTAAGCTGAAAGGTGGAACGAAGGGTGGAGTTTGGTTTCGAGGCAGCCCAACAGTGAACACTTTCCCCCCTCATCATTCAACCTCTAGACTACACATACGTAGTGCACACCAGGGCTGGGTTCAATTCCCCATCACTTTGAGTCACAAGGTTGGAGTTTGTCCAAGTCCACCGTACATAACATAACGTACCGAACAAGTTATTGTGACAAGGGGTGGTCAGCAAAACATAGTCTCTGAAAACAAGGCACAAATTCTAGAATACCCTGTTAGGACAAACTTTAGTTTTTCTTAATGCTCAGTTGACTGTGTATTGCACCCAACCCTGGCGCAGACAGAAACATTGTCATGCAAACTTGAACAGGAAATATTCAAGAAGCAACTCTAAAATCTATCAGTGACTACGTTTACATGCACATTAATATTCCACTTTTATTCCGAATTTAATACCTGTCATGTAAACAGCATATTCAGTTTGGATATTCCGAATTACGTCTTATTTCAAATGTAGTGTTTTCCGATTAATACATGAGAAACGCCAATATTATTCAGGTTTTAGAATAAGCATCAAGTATACAGCGCATTCCGAATATGTGTCTCAATTGGACGTTTTACCGCAGTTTGTAAGGCTGGGGTAGAGATTCATGTCCAAAAGAAAAGCCCACATTTCATAGTTGGTTAAAGGAATAAAAGAGGGAGGCTGTGTTCGTACAGTGGAAAACTTACATTAAACAGAGTATGCACAGCTGCACGTTAACGGGTATATTAATGGAATATTAATTTTCATTAGCCATGTAAACAGTTCAGTAGGAATAGACTTTTTTGGAATAAGGGCAAAACCCGGAATAATTTGTGCATGGCAACGTAGTCAGTATGTACACACACTGGACATAAAACAATATGCAGTTGAGCCATTTTAAGTATCAGTTTTTTTTAAACATTGATTTGAAATTGTTTATATGCCTGTTAAGTAAATTCATATATAAATGCTTGCACGTTACACGTAGCTCTTAACAGACAATAATTGACATCCATATATAAAATATAGTATATGTATAGACTCAGGACAGTGAAGTTGGACATTTGTTACACAATTGTCAACAGTATACTGAATTTAAAATTCAGGGATGGACTTGAGGGAAAATGTTTATAGGCTCTAAATGGCAAAGCTGTGCTGGGTAGAACAAAACGTATCCTCTTATTGCGTCTAGCCGAATTGAGCCTGAAGTTAAATAGTGTGCACTTGGCTTTACAGGATCAGTTCTGCAATGTAGCATTTTGTCTGTTTTGTGTGATTTGCAAAAAACATGAAAAGTCTTGGAAAATTGGTCATAAATATTCCTACCACCAGTGTTTTTTTACGGGTCATTGATAGTTTTTAGGGGTGTCAAGATTCACTGATACAAATCGGTATCCAGTTGTATTATTACAGATATGACTACATCGATACACGGCCCCTGCATCGGTCTAAATGGACCAAGATTTGGCCGATGGCTAACGTTAAGAATCGGTTGACTGAACCTTTGCTGTCAATTCAACAAAGCTGCTGCGGTGTGTGAAATGGTGTTGAAAGAGACAAGTGTGTGTTTATTTGTGAGGGAGACAAAAGCCTCACCATTTGTGTGATGAAGGACTTGGTCAATCATGTTCGGGATTGCGGGAATCGGCCAATCAGTGCCTTTGTTTGGGTTTGCAGAAAAAACGTTTTGGGAGTTATTGGTGAAAATGGCTGAATAGGAAGAGGAATACATTGTGGATATTGTAAATTGTACCAGCTATGAGTTATCCATCCATGCGTGTTCATAAACATGTAAGTAGACTCGTATAAATATGTATAGATATTATTTGGGTGTGTTAAATTTATATGTTCTGAGATTAGCCCAAAAGTCTGCCAGCCGCATGCCAACGCTTACAACAGTATTATTGTACTCACGTAATACTTTATTATTGGAGTGCGTAGAATGGCTGTGTAATGTTGACCTATGTTTGAGTTACTAAGATTAAAGCAGCAAGGAGGCTGTTTAATTTAACATGAAGCTGATGTGGATGTTATGGTTATAAGAGGCTAGCTAATTAAGTTGAAGTTAGCATGTACTAGCTTTACTATTCCCTGGTCCCTTTTACAAAATATATATTTATTTGAAGGTAGGCAATGCTTCTTTTATTGAACTGGTTTATTTTTAATGGGAAATGAATGTGTGTACATTAAACAAATATTAACTGTACCTATCAGATTGAATCGTATCGTACTGAATCGTTTCAACATCGAATCCAACTGAATCGTTCCAGATTAAAATGTATTGTCCCTGAACCGTACCATAGCCCATGTATCGAGATACAGATCAAATCCTCTTATAAGGTAGAGATGCACACCCCTAGTAGTGGTATTTTAATATCTTGACTAAAAATTATTTTTTCAAGAATACATTTTCCTTACAACCAACTGGTAATGGTAGGAATTAGGTACAGAGCTAAAAACTAAAACACTGAAAACTTTAACTACTATGACACATAACATAGAAACACTGCATGATTGGTTGTCACACAACCAAATTTTTCAGGAAATTAAGCAATATAGGAGTAAGAGACACAGAAAGGACAAAAAGAGCGGTAGATAAAAACACAAAACTATGAAGAGGTAGGCACGCATCTGACCAGACACAGCAAGTTACTTTGCCACAACCACCCAGTGATATGGTTGCCATAAGCATATATATATATATATATATATATATATATATATATATATATATATATATATATATATATATATATATATATATATATATATACACATACATACACACACACACAACAGAAAAAAATTGTGTCAATGTAATTTAGAATACCCCTTTATGGTCTAGTTTACATTATGCCAGCCAATAAGCCGCAATATTTTGCATTTAGAATTGAGAAAGAAAGTCCAGCATGCAAGGTACAGGAAACTGGAAAGGCAGCCTCTTAATCATAATTATAAATGGCAGTTAGACTACCAACAATGGTCTACTGAACGGATTACATTTCCACCCAATTTAAAGCACCTCTTAACAGAAATGGTAAATTTATCAAATGAAATGACAGTGAACAGTTCTGATAAAGTCATTTTGAATATGCTAGGTTTTCTATTAATTTAAAATCTAATTTATTAGGCCTTGGTGATGCAAAGTTTTGCCTCACAGGGTGAATTAGAACTGGTATCCACACCAAAAAGGTCTTACTTACAGGCATGCCAAATAAGTACAGATGATTTTACATGGTTCAAAGATTCAAATGCATATTGAAACTTTTACTTATCGATACGTTTTTGTTGTAGAAAGGGTTTTAACACTGTGCACGACTACAGACAAACAGTTTAGCTGACAATAACAATATTTTACAAAACAGTAGTCAAACTCAATGTACTCTTTGTGACACTATTATTTAAAGGGACCATAACATCCAGTACAAGTGGGAAGGGGCATGACTGAACTTTTGTCAACGGTGAAATTACATCCAAATAGACTAACTTTTCTCTACGTTCATTATAGAATATTGTAGTTCATAGAAAATATTAAAATATGCTGCACGGTGCCAGCTAATACAGCATGGAAATGAAACAGGACAGAGCCAAACCAGGGTCAAACAGTCCATGAACTACTCTGAGAACTCTAACTTGTTTATTGGTTACAAAACAGCCTAAGATGGGAAACGTCCCATTTTAAAATTCCTATTTTACAGATTACATTTGGACATTGTAGCAAGCTTGTCACTGTGGGTATAAGCTTTGCTTTCAATGTTATTAATCATGTCAGAAAAACGTATAGAATTATTCTGTTTTTTTTTTGTTTGTTTTTTAAATAGATGCTGTGATAACTACATAGCTGATTTGTTGACTGATAACCTGGGAACTAAACATAATTAAAGCATTACAATTGTCTACGGTAGTTGTAGCTGAGCGAAATTAAGTCACATTTGTAATTATCTTATAGCATCAGAATGGCATGAACACCAAGGCACTCTTGTTGAAGAAAATATTAAAAAGCCTTTATTGATGCGGCTAATTCTAATCATCTTATTTTATACATTGCCTATAGGTCATTGCTCAGAGTCATGCATATTCAAGTATACATTTATTCCTCCCTGTTATTTAAATGGGTATGACTGCTTATTGCTGACTTGTAACGGAAACTCTGCTTGACCCTGGTTTACCTGATCAAATAGTATGCTTGTTTGAAAAGGACTGATCCCCAGCACACATGCACCTGCAGACAGACTGAAGAGGTAGCATAAAAAGTTGCAGCCTGGTGCAAATGGTGTACATTCCCCCATGGCAATATGAACAGATAAAACAGTGTTAAAGCATATCTGTGGACATAACAAATAATATAGCCAAACTATCGTCAGGATTAAAAGCAATATGCTTAAGTTCTTTTTTTCTGATGACAATGCTCTAAGATATCAGACTGAATGCAAAGGCAGATTTTATACAGCTAGAAACATTTAGGTAAAATTTACTCGACAAATGCAGTTTTGGCATCTACAAATTACCAAAGTTATTAGGCCCTGTGCCCACTGGGGAACTCTTATCCAACAGAGATAACAAAATGTGTGTTAGAGCAGACTGCGGTGATTGCGGTTGCAATGCTACTATTGAAATACAATGTTCGTTTAAAAAGATTTTTACATTTAGCTGTTGCCACTCAGAAAAAGTTAAAAAAATAAAACATGAAAAAAAATAACAATTTGAAAAAGTCATCTTTTGTAAAGAGGTTCCCAGTGGAAACAAAGTCTTACTTTTCAGTAAAAACTGTTGGTATAGGATAGTATTCTTTTGATATGAGTTTTGCCTGCTTTCAGAATTCAGCAACCCCACAAAGAAAACCACCACAGTTAATATTTCTCAGTATGAGAAACTTAAGACACAGTGCATATATAAATAATGTGTCTAATATATAGAGCCACTATATTAAGACATTAAGGTCTTAAGAGTGAATGTAGTTTATGTCTGAAAGCTAATGTAAAATTATGAGAAATATTATTTGGGGTGATGCGCAAAAGTACAGAGATGCTGAAGGGTCCATGTAACCTACTAGACTCTACTCTATAAAGGACTGGTTTATACAACACCAGACATCTTAAGTTCTTTGGCAGACATGAGAACGACACAAAATCGATCAAACCAGATAAGTCAACTAGAGTTCCAAAACTTTACAGAAGTGCGAGTGACGCAATAGAAGAAAGCATCTTCCTAACACTGAGCCAGACGATTAGACTTAATATTTACTTCAAATAATTTAAAAGCAACAAACCATTGACAATGGTATCGATATTAATTGTGCACAAGCTGGTGTTAAAGAGTTTGATAAATTAATCTACAACTAATCCATAACATGACTTAACATCCAAAAAGTCAGCAAAACACAATGCTATGAGCCAAAATATTCAAAAATACTTTCATGAGCTCCTGCCAATCTAGGACGATTTATTATTAAAAAAATCAACACTGCAGCCTCACTGGATATCATTTCAACGTACATACAAGAGTCATAAAAAACATTAAAATGTAGATTTCTACTATGTATCAGTCAATGTGAAATAACAATTAGCATATAATCATGAATCTGCTGCATTGACATTAAAAGATTTTCAGTTTTCATTTGATGTATACCTTCAATATTATTTAGAAGTTCTCACAGTTAAAATACAGTTTAAAATTCTGTTTAACTGAATCTGACAACTGGACTAAAAATTGATGGCACAAAAATGTGGAATCATTAATTTTCTGATCCCAGCTTTCAATTTGTTATTCAATATTATTCAATACATGTAACTTACTCTTTCCAATCATATCTGTAAGCTACTGCAATTAATTACGCACTGATCCTTAATGTATACCTAATGCAAATATGGCGCAATAACATTGTCAAAATAATCTGTGTCCAAAAATCAGCAGATAAACACTGATAAATAAATGTTCACCTTCTCTTACTTATAACACGACAATGTGAGAGATTTATTTATATTATTTATATATATATATATATATATATATATATATATATATATATATATATATATATATATATATATATATATATATATATATATATATATATATATATATATATTCAACTTTTAAACTGAAATGGGATTTGTATACAACAATACTGTGAATAGAACATTTACAAAGTGTAGATTGGTCAACTAATCGACAAGTTGAACATTGCCATTTTTTTCTTTCTTCCTAAAAAATACAATCCAATTTGAATATACCACACAAAATGCTGAATCTGTAGTAAGTACTGTAAATGATGGGGAACTTTGACATCTGAAACTTGCCAATCAGTCAAGGAACTATTATTACAAGCACACTGACAAACCAACTCAGCAGTCACAGTACACTTCAATTAAACTCACATATAATGAAATGGCAATTCATTATTGAATCTTAATATTCAAGCCAGAAACTCTTTGGTCCACTGGCCATAGCTGCTGGTAAAAACACAATTTTTTGATAATTTCCACTTTTTATGATCGATAAAGATTAGGTGTAAAGGTGTATTTACAGTCTCAAAACTGCAAAAAAGGCAGAACTAGAACAAAACTTCACCCAACATATGTACAAGCAACAGAGCTGGTACTGCTTTCTTGCCATGTGATCTGTAACACATTTTGAAATTTATTTGGCAGAACACAAAAAGTGGCCAACAAATTTTGCAAATTACCAGCCTCAGAAGCATGTAGACCAAAAAGTAACAATGCAACAAAGTCAATTTCCATTAACTATCAGTGTATTTTCTGAGAGAACCACAGTATTGATACAACTCTTACAAACCCTTCTTTGCAATGCAGCATGGTGAATACAGTAAGTGTGTATTACACATAGTCTGAAATTCCAGATACACAACACAGCTGTGATTACCAATTATGACATCTTAAAAGGGAAGTAGACTTACCTTACACCTACCTGAAATCAAAGTATTGAGTTTTAGAAGTCTTTTCCTTGCTTACCTCGTCTCTTCCTTGTTATGACTTCAAAGGTTTTTAAAATGTTTCATGATTTATGGCCTATACGTGATTGTACTCATGAGGACAAATACAACATTTCCTAGATAGTATATTATTCTGGGCAATAACATACCACGCCCTCTGTAGATTAAATGTTGACCAAATATGTTATGGGCACAGAAAATCCCAAACTAAACTGAAACTTTTAATCAGATTAAGAAGAGAGGAGATAAGCAATCAAAGCAGACTTTTTCAAACATCTTCTGCCATGTAGTTTAGGCTATATGAGCCTGAACTGGACTGGTCTAAAGAATGTAGTGATGAAGAAGACAAAGAGTTTATGGTGAATAAAATACCAAGGGAAACGTTGTACCCACCTCCCTTCTCGCTTAGCGGTGTCTGTACTCCCTCTCTCTCTCCCTCTCTCGGTCTCGGTCCCGGTCCCTCTCCCGATGCCGATCCCGCTCCCGGCTGCGTTCTCGGTAATAGTCCTCATGCCGGTCACGACTGCGGGACTTGTGACGCCGGCTCTTTTCTCTAGAGCGGCTGTGGTCTCGTTCCCTGGAACGTTCTCGCCTGGCATGGACAAGCATCATTGGACTGTGTACAGGGGTTTCAAAGTTTCAAATATCAACTCTTACAGGGCCAATTCCCATTTGGAAGAAATAATTAAGATACAGTCAGAATTACTGTTAATGCAGGCTAGAAAATACAAAACCACATAAAATGGGATATAAAAAAATAGTCCATACATCTTTAAATCTGGCTGGCACAATTTTTTACCTTTGTGCTAGATCCAAAATATTCTATCTGACAAGTGGTTTGTCTCTTTTTAGCATAGCTTGTAAACACCATCAGTGTCACATTTAATGGCTACTGCACAAAATAAAAATCTTACCTGGAAGCGGAACCGTAGCTTTTTGACTCAATGCCGTGAAGACAGTCCTGCAGGGAACTGATGAGGACCTTACAGCGGTCGTCTGCTGACACTTTGGACTGCTTAATCAGACTAATCGCTGTCACCAAGGTCTCTATAGCACTTCCATAGTCAGCTAAAGAGAACACAAGTTGCATTAAGCTTTAATTGGCTCCTAATTTATGTCTTGTTGGCATAAAATGTGAGCACACCCACAGTAAGCAAGTACTTTCGGTTGTATGTATCCTATATTATGTGTGTTACCTGCACTGGCGTCAGACACTGCTCTAGATATGGCACTGGAGGAGATAGCTCTGTTTCTGTTCATGATCTCCTCAAACTCTGCCTCACTCAGAGGCGTCCGTGACGCCTCCATCTCCCTACAAATACACAAAAGGGTCAGAGCATGTGTTAAGTTCCAGAGTTATGAAGGACGTTATCTTTGCAACCAAAAACTTTAAAGTGTAAATCAGCAACTTAATGTGCAAATCCAGAATGTTTGCACTTGATAAAAAACAAAAACAAAAAAAACCACTGTGCGCCAATGTATTGATAACATATTGTGACAGAACATTATATGAATTACTGTTATGATTATTTGTTACACATCCAACACCCATTCTTACCGGCCTCCAGGACCATAGTCCCCTCTTTCATATGGTGGCGGACGTCCGTATGGGTCGTTTGGTCCAGGGGGGCCTCGGCTGTCGTTGGGGGGCATGTTGTTGTTGCCAGGTGGGGGGAAAAAGGCAGGGTTGACATGGGGTGCTGGTGGTGGCCCACCCGGTGGAGGACCTGGCATGTGTGGAGGTGGTGCCAAAGCCATTGGGGGCCCAATGGGGCCAGGGGGGCGTGGAGGGAAGGGTCCTGGAGGTGGTGGGCCCTGTTGAGGGGGTGGGGGACCAGGGGGAGGGCCATAACCTGGAGGAGGTGGACCTGGGGGCAGGGGTCCCATTGGAGGCTGGCCAAACTGACCAGGGAAGAGAACTGGGGGAGGAGGCCTGTCCCCACGATTTGGAGGACCAGCGAGTGGAGGGGGGAGGCCCTGGCCAGGAGGTGGAGGCCCTGGAGGACCAGGTGGACCAGGAGGGGGACGTGGGGGACCCTGCATTCCACCTAAAAGAGAACACAAGGGACACAACAGAAGTGCGTAAGACAAAGTAAGATCTAGTGAACTCTCTTTTGTTTATGTTATAGCAGGTAGAGTTCTCCCTAAAATATTAGAGTACAATGGGGAAATAAGTGTGCTGTAAGACATCAATAAGACTTTTCTAATTAAAATAAAATTGGCTAGTTTTAAACATAACACATAGTGGCTCAGCTGATTCATGGGTCAAGCTCTAATTTGATATCCTGTAGTAGCCTGTATTTTCCATGATTACTTTCAAATATAGATACCCATAGGGACTTATTAAAGCTGCAGTGTGTAGAACGCCAACATTTGAAGTAGAATGAGACATCTTCCTGCAGCTCACCCTCTTCCCTGTTTGTTGCATGGGCAATGCCTGAACAGAACAGCCAATAGGACCACCCTCTCTCTAAAATGACCTGTGATTGACCAGTCTCCTGAGGCAGCTAGATATTTGAATGCCGACTACAGAGCAAAGAGGCGGCGCAGACATTGAATTACATCATGCAGATTTTTTTTGGATTTTTTTTTACTATGGACATTTTGACCAACAACGGCAAAAATGAAGTGCCTACCACAGCAATTACACAAACAGATAAGGAAGAGCAAGCCATAGCTACAGGGAACAACAAATGTCAAAAGGCCACAAAGTAATGCTGCAAATGAAATCAGAAGGCAACAGAACAGATGAGATACACTCATAGCAATTTAATTCAAGCAGGCTTTTTTTAACCAGATGCCCTGCAGGGCTGGACTCTTTCATCAACACTTCATTGAAAGGGTGTATTGCTAAAGTTGTCAGGAGCCCCAAGACTTCAGCATGGCAAGCTTACATATATTTGAGATACTGTATATACTGCAGTTAGCAAAAAGATTATTTCCATGCAAGGGCCACTTGTGAGACGTAATTTAAGGCAAATAGGGACTAAAAGGCTTTAGTCAGATTCATTCATTTTTGTCATGGAGAAATTTAAAGGGAAGTGTTGATTGATCATTGAGCAATTACACAGGATAGAAGAGCAGAAAAGGTACAAAAGTACTGTTGTATTCTGACTAGATTTAATTAGGGATGCACCGATCCAATACTGACTCAAATAGCTGGATTGGGTATCAGTTTCAATGGTACAGATACCGCTACAAATGGTATTAAATTGTGTGTGTGTGTGTGTGTTTGTGACCAATTTGTTGGTAAATGTAAAAGGTTAACATTTCAATTGTAATTCCTGTTAATGTCGACGACTGTTTATCAATTTGTTGTACTATTTATTGTTTAATAATAAAAAATCAGTACATTTCTACTTCCATCTTTATATCAGTTTTAGAGGATGCAATTTTTTATAGACATTTTGTTAGATTGTGATTTTTTTTGACTGAATTGACCTCAAAAGAACAAAGTACATCTCTAAATGGTGCGTTTCTCTAAAATGTTTTACTTTGAACACAGGTTATACCCTGGTCTCATGTAGGGCCAACAGTTTTTGATGGAAACCGTCTATTATGGGACTTAGAGAGCTTGGTGAGAAATTCTGCCGTTTTTGGGGCAGTCAACCTGACTGTTTCAATGGTATAACTCCTACCAATAAACAGCTGAGGGTTAGGATAAAAGGTGATCAATCTATTCAATCAGATCAATCGAGGTGTTTCACCTCTGCCACGCCAGCTCCCGTTCCTGCCCCCCGGCGGGAAGGGATTGAAACTCATATCCATCAGAGGGCCATCTTGGTGCCTAATCAGATCTGGTCTCATCCCTGGGCCTAATGGGGAAGAAAGCAAACCAATCACAACTCTTCCCTGCATAAACTTCCCCCTACTAACTGAAGGCCTGTCACAGCCCAGCAGCACAAGGCACCAGCCACTAAGCGAAAGAAGGGATGTGAAAAAAAGGTGGGATGGAGGGAAAAAGACGCAAAACTGAGAAAAGCTGGCAGCTCCATTTTCTCCCACTCTGTGTGTAAGGCGGCCAATCCAAGATTTGCGAGTTTAAGATTGGTAGCTTGCCAAATAAAGCTTTGAGCAGACTGCTTCTCATGAATGTTGTTGGAAATTGTCAGTAAGCAGAAAATTGCAGCCAGGGAAGGATTATTTGTTCAACTGGAGGTGAAGAGGGACAACGAAAGAACAAAACAAATGGGGAGGGGAACATGCAAAGACACAGCCCTGCCAAGAGAGATTTAATGGGTGAAAGATCCCTCACAAGAAACACACACTACCATAGACTAGCCTTGGTTCCATGCGGGTGTGAGTACTAGCAAAGCTTGGACTGTGCTAACAGAGCAGCACTGCCAGACAGAAAGCAGAATTTTACTTAATCTCATATTGAGTTTTCAAGGCATGTGTCACACTATGATGATTATTTCAATCTGTTGCACTGCTTTATTATTGTAAACAAAAATATTCACTACATGGATGACAAAAACCTGAAAACAAAAACGTAAAATTCTAAATATGAAAACATCTTTTATCAAACCCAAGTCTAAATCAGACTGACCCATAAACCTCAACAGGTGAGCATGACGACCACCACCAGCAGTGATTCCCAATAAACTGATCCATACACATCACAAATAATGTTTAATGAGCTAACAGTGTGATTCATGATGTGTATGTATTCCCAATGCATCTATCCATGAATTTGCTTTGACTGCAGAGACTGGAAATTAATTGCATCTGTTTGAGAATGGAAATAGAATTCAGCTGGTTTTCCAGTAGAGATGTGATCAGGACACAAACATCTTTTATGGCATGAACTCACCTTGTTTTGATATAGCAAAACCAATTCACGCAACAAGATCCAGTAGTTTAAAACTATAACTGCTATAACAGACTTAAAATCAAAATCTACTTCCCAACACATCTGATTTAAATTTTTAAATATACTCTTAACAGTGAACTGAGTAGGGCTTTGTCCCTACCATAATGGCACAAAGACTTGTTAACAAACTAACCAGGGAAATGTGGTGGCGGTCCTCCAGGCCCAACAGGACCAGGGAAGCGGTCTCCACCGGGGCCAGGTGGTCCAGGGAACCTGCCTCTGCCTCGACCCATGGGGAAACCCCCACGAGGGCCAGCGCCAGGGGGACCAGCTTTACCTTCCCCAGACATCTGGCCTGACTGGGTACCTGTGAAATGAAGAGACAGTATCTCAGTTTTCAGTTTAATGTGCAAAAAATAATAAGTATGTTCATTGTGTGCAGATTTAAAACAAGACTGGTTCAATAACTGAAGAAAATACATGTGATAAGTGTATGTGACAGTATGTCAGATATATGTCCATGTATCTAATGTTGTCCATTTTGCTGCAGTGCAAGTGCATTTTCTGGAAACTAACTGATGTGTCAGAGCATTTGCAAATATCTATCATATACATGACCTCTTTAACACTAGCACCGCCAGACACTTTAGGGGTACTATAACCGCCAGACATCTAAAGCTTGATTTATGGTTCTGCATTGAATCTACACAGTAGGTATGTACATAGGTTTGCGTAGATTCGGACCCTAAGTCGTAGCCTGACGTGCACCTCGCCAGAATGTAACTGCGTGTCGTGGCTACGCGGATCGCAACGACTGTAATTGGTCCGCTTGGCTGGGCTTGGTAGAGTCACATTTCCCTCTACTCATTTCCTGGTTCTTCTTCTCCATGAACATGAAATTGAGGGTTAACTTTTCCTGTTACAGCTTTCTGACCGAGTTCAGAAAGCACAGGGGAGACGCTTTGTTTCTCCGTCTCCGCCGCTGGTACTCGCTCCGAAACTTATCCCCCTAATCACCCTGCTGTGGCCACTCATGTAACCTGACAGACTCTGCAGTCCGTTTTGAGGCGGTGAGAGAAAACATCACTGCCTCTATCGCTGCCACAAGAGTTTTATAATATCTCAGGGGTAAAAAACAAAACAAGCACTTAACTGCCCAGGAGTTTGGGTAACAGCTGACTGTTTTCTGCAACAACAAAGCAAAGTCCCTTAGTCTCTTTTCTTTCTAGCTTTCTCCATGAAATGAAGCTGCCTTCAAGTGTGGTTGGAAATGTCGAGATCTATAAACGATCTGACGGAAAACAATAATTTTGAAATATAGAGTCTACATTGCCACATTGGGTAGTTAAATAACACAACAGGACGTCACACAAATAGGCCATGTAAGTGACACTCACACCGCTGCACAACCCTGCGCACATCGCCGGATCACTTTTCCTGGTCTGAATGAGCGCATCATCCCTCAGCCTGCATCCCTCTCCATCTCTATAGTGCTGCGTTAATCTCTATAGCAGCAAGGACACCGGCAGCCCCCACACAAAATACACAGCCAGTTAAGTCTATCTAACAGCTTGAACTGATGCAGTTCTACATTGTAAGCAGTGTATAACTTGCAGCGTAAAACATAAAAAGGCACGAACCAAATGCTAAAACACTGTAATCAATTTCAGCCCTTTTTTAGGCAAGTAAACTTGATGGTAAATATAATCACGGTGCAAATGATTACATTATCACATTTTGTCTAGATGTCTAACATGTGTGTCTGTGTGCAGTGTCTTTCAGTTCAACAGTCAACACACAACTTGCCATCTGATCGCGCACTTCCACACCAACCTATAAAATAATACAATTTAGAAACGTTAGTGTTTTGTTCAAATAAATCACATAAATATCATTCCTGATTTCATTATAGCGTATAGTGCACACACGGGACTCCTGTGTTGGGACACAACTTTTATAGTCCGATGGATTAGTTTTGCTTTCATATATTATATTTTATACATTGAAAGGATTAATACTGTGGGCTATGTACCTTAATGTGATTATAAGTGCATGTGAGTGAATAATGGCGTTCAAATGAGTTTCATCCATTCATTGTCTCAGTGCGCTGTATGGCCGTCATATAAATACGTCCATTCGGCTGCCGGGGGAGAGGGTGGAGGACAGTACCAACGTTAATCGCCGTTGCTCCTGGCGGCTGAATGGTGGTGTTTTTTGAAAAACGCCACCAAAAAACCCTCTATTTGATTTTCTAAACGTTAGTCTTTCACTATGACAATATAGGCATGTGCAGAATAGGTATTTAGGAAAAGTCAGGGCAGAAAGGAAACATGGCAATAACAGTGACGGAATAATTTACATCTTTGAATCAAAATGTTCAATGTGTCTGCTCTGGCGGTTCTAGTGTTAAACCAGCATGGTTAACTCTTGCTGAGTGCATTTTAAAATATAACGATGCCAAGTGTGCATTTATCCTACTTACTTTTGCGTGACTGCATCTCAAACTGGCTGAGGGACTGTTTGTTGCACGGCGTGACGATGGGATTCTGACCATGGAGCTCCCTCTTTGACAGCAGCTCCATTAACTTCCTGGATGATGCCTCCGAGGCCACACACACCAGTGCAAACCTGTAAAATGAATGCAGAGGATATACGCAATCACATTTATGCAAAGTGCTCGAATGAGATAGACCGATAGATTTTTTTTTTTTAATAAAGAAATTTCTTGCGACTGTGATTCCTTGCCTTGTTCATCCTTGAATGTGTGGGCCAAGCATTAAACAATTTCTGCCTAAATGTAATTTCACAATCTACAGACCAGCACTGCATCAGATCTAAAAAGGACCTGTATCGAAAATAACACTGTCTTAAACAAAATTTTAAATAAAAATGTTTATTTTTAGTGTTAAGCTCATACTTATTTCCATCAGCATCCATAACAGTCTCTGAACAGCACTATGACTAGATATGAATAAAATTGCCACCATCCAACATGGGATTCCCCTCATGATTCTCAATATGTACCAAGAAGTAATTATCCTAACCTATAGCAGGCTGCGATTTAGTCCAATCATGTCACACAAAGAAAATAAAGATCTCACCCTTTTGACTGGCCATTGGCTCTGTTTTCAAAGAACTTGATCTCCAGCACATCTGTGATGCCTACTGACCGGATAGCTTCTGTCAGGTCCTCGTCTGTCGTCCACTGCACAAGAGAAGACCGCACCATCAGTATATTCGCACCGATTTGCTTAATTTGATAATTATGTAATGTCTCACAACTTGCAGATAAATGCACGGGTCTACATTTGGCATGGCACAATAATACCTTGTTTACAGGTCTATGACGACTTTAAAGAAAATGTTGCTACTTTTTATTTATGCTCTTAAAATGGAGTTTATTCAATATTTTCCTCCACATAGCCTGGCATGAACAGAATTCTCTGATACCCACCCATGTGAGGTTTCCTATGTACAGGGCAATCCTTTTGCCTGTGTAAGTGTACACCACATTGGGCTGGGAACTCTTCCCTCCCTCTGAACCACCTGGTGTAGGCAGTGTGTCCAGGTAGTCGCGGTCTTCTGGAGCATCACCATTGTTGGCTGATGGGGATATTACTTCATCATACAGGTCAATCTGTTCGTGGACTGGGTAGTCAGCTTCCTGTTGAGTTGAGAACATGTGTGACACATTATGAGCAGTTTCACAACACTGATTATACCTGTGAGTAAATCTGAGACAGATGTACAATGCTATTCAGTACCAAAATGTGTAGAATCCCCCAATAATGTTTTGATTTTTCAGTATACATAACACATAGCAGGGGTATAATTTGTGTTTAGTTTTCTCATTTGATTTGATTTCAGCAGTAACTGGTAGGACAGGAAAACCTGATGATTTGTATAATGTGGAATAAATGATTCAAGAAAAAGCAGTTTATTTTTATTCACAAGGGGTTTTCCTGCATAGAGAAAGTTTTGGCTCCCCCAAAAGAGGTTTTAGCCAGCGCCAAAATAGGGCTGGGCGATATGGAGAAAATCAAATCACGATATTTTTGACCAAATACCTCGATACCGCAACGATATTGTAGTGTTGACTATTGGTGCTTTCACAAAATATTTACACAATGAGATTTTTGATAAATAATCACCAGTAATGTGGATATAATGACTAAGTTGGTAAAGGCAAATAATACAATAGTTACAACAGCCTGGTAAGTTCAGAAAATGACATCACTTTACTGTAATGCAGCCTTTAAAACCAGGAAAAGACCACACTTATGCCATTTTACGATATCCAAAATCTAAGACAATATCTAGTCTCATATCACAATACCGATATAATAGATATATTGCCCAGCTCTACGCCAAACCGTCTCATTTTCAGCAGCCAGCCTCCCTTTCATCCACAGCCACTACATACTGGATCTGAACGCTCCTGTATAGCGCTAATGGTATCTCCGTTTGCAGAGTCAGACTGTGCTCTCCCGGTGGCCATGTTGCTCTGGGGACCGGTGGCACAGCTAACTGGTAACGCTAGCAAGCTTACCGGCTCGGTTTTAAAACCCTGTTGCAGCTGCCATGGCGTCAGAGGCTAGCGGATCAGGGTCTGGCTTTCCTGCGGCTGTTTAGTAACACAGCAGAATCCCACCACGGGACGCCGTTGCCACTGTACATCACTGACAGTCGATACTTGCGGTGACCGGCGTCTGATACACGTCCAGCTATGTGCGTGTGTGCACAAGTGTGTTTATGTTGTAAAAGGAGGTTTAATAGGAACTGTGCATGCTACACAAAATGTGCAGTCAGTTTTTTCATTTTCATCACTGTTCATTGTAACGTTAGCAGGGTTCTTTCAACTATATCGTCCCAAAAGTTCATTTTCATCGTCCCTGACCCTTTTTTCCGGCCCCGGGATGACGGGAGGTCCTTAAGCTCGAGCCCTGGTTACCTGCCACCAGAATTTTGTATCGTCCTTGACATAAAGGAAATAACAGTTTCTCACTCATACACATACATATATATATATATATATATATATATATACACATACATATATATATATATATATATATATATATATATATATATATGGTATTTGTGTATATGTTGGCAGACATGCAAAAATAAACTGATTGACAAATGTATGTGTAAATTTCACAATAATTTCCAGTGAAGTTTGATATATCCTTCATTTCCCAAGTACATTTCACACATACAAGGGATGTATCCTAATTGAGCCATCCTAACCAATTTAGTTTGTTAAACATTTTACTGTTTATACAGACAGATCCTAAATGATCAATTTAGTCAAAAGTCCATGTTTACATTACATTAAATCTATTAGGGCTGGTACGACTCTTGTGTACTGCCAACCAGTTAAGTCTGTTTTAAAACACTTTAATCTTCTGTGAACACACCTAGATTTCTTTAGATGCTTGGGCAAATGAATACCTTAGTCATATTGTCCGTGCATGTGACAAGATAAAATGAACCTGATATACAAACAATGCAAAGAACAATGTAGTTGACGTTAACTGAATGCAGGTAGAACAGGTTATTGGAGAAATCACAGTGATTGTTATTTTATTTTAGTGTGGCTGACGTTCCCAATCATAGATTGTGACATGTAGTGTCACATGGGGCCATGTACTCATTGAGAAGGTCATGTCAGGATTAAGGCTGCTACTAGTCTGGTTTAGAGGATGTTAAGTGCTGGGATAAAGCCTGACATGTCTCTCCCCTTTCACTATCGCTGCTATCCATTTTGCACGGGCACCTTCGCTGCGCTCCAGTCAGAGCAGTTGTGAATGGTTTGAAGAAATACAAACAAGCCAGATGAGAGCGCTGATGAGATCTTGCAATGCAAGTTTAGCATAAGCTGGTGTAACTGTGTGGATTCCACCAGGTGCCGATACGCTGTATTTCAGCTGCACCGTGCATCATTAATCATCATTCATTCATGATTCTATCATAAAAGTAAGTAGTGTATGTAGTTATGTTTTTTTCTCTCTTCCATTTAGTAAAGTTACCAGTATCTCTCATGTTCTGCGAGGTAAAATTGCTGTTTTTGTCAAAGGAGTCTGATGGCTTTGAAAAGAGCATAGATGGATGTAACTGCTTTAGTTCACCATTGGAGAGGGCTGCCTAGAGGCAAGGTGAATCGGTGAAAATGTTCATAGTATAAAACACTAGTACAATATTGATTTTTTAGGCTGGCCATTTTAAGGTTGCTGCTGCCCTTGCTGGCCCTGTCAACAGAAGTACATTGCTTAGCTTCCATGTCTGAGTCCTGCCTGTTTCCAAACTGGGGGCGTGCCGTTGGCCATCTACTATAGGTAATACACTGACGATGGATAAGTACCTCATACAACCCCACTTACAAAATATCCGAACTATTTCCTTAATTGAACTAGAATTATCAAAGTGATGCTTGTACTAACTTTTGACATACTGACACTTTCATATTGCAGCATGAAGTATATCTGTGACTAGCTAACTCTCTAATACATCAGCCCGGTTGAGTTTGGGTTTAATTATTTAACTGAAAAAGATCATTTAAATGCTGTGCGACTTCCGTAACTCTAGCACGAGCAGCTGAGTGCAACTTGAGTGCGTACAATGGGTCAACATAACATAACCTAGCTAGCTACACTATGGGAGGTGTTGGTGGAGATAACGTTGTCTCTAAATGGCCAAAAAAAAACAAATGATTTGCATCCCAGATTCGGTTGTAACGTTACGTTACAGAAAAGGGGCGTGTGTGGAGGAAGAAAACAACGTTTACCCAGCGGACACATATAGTTAAATGCTAACGTTACACTAAAATATCAGTCAAAAGCTAATCTGATAAAATTATTTTATAATTCATACACGACGTTTCATGCCTAACCATAATTAACTTCGTTTCAACCTAGTTTGCTTGTATGAACTGAAAACACACAAGACTTAAAAAGCAACTTACTAACTCACGTTACACGGATTTTGTAAAACAGCTAATGCTAACTAGCTAATGTAACGTAACTACGTTTGTTTGGCGGCCATGTCAAGGCCTGATACTGTGAACAATAAAAGTGGTTGCTTTTAGCATTCACCCAAATAAATGATCTATCTTTGCACATTGCATGTATATTACTACGCGTAGCATACGTCGTGTTAAATGTCGATAACATCGCCAATGAAACATTTCGAGCCGATAATTGTAGCTGAGGATGCAGGCTTGCAGCATGGTGAAAGGGGGCCTGTATGGGAGGGAAATCGTTTGCCCAGCAGAACACACCATTCCCCGACCATACTAACAACACATGATTACACATATATACAGAAAATAGCACAGTTAGTCGAATTGAGGTGAATGCAGATGTACTACCTGGTTGAATTCCTCCTCTACGTCGGCGTAGATGTCGATGTGATCCACACCGTCCGCCATTTTCCTCTTTCCCGTTGCTCTCTCCGCCCGGCGGTGCAGAGCAACACTGACTGACTGAGCCACAAACAATGAGACAGAGGGGGACAACTAGCGCCCCTGCTGGTCCACTTGACTAATTACAACACCTGCTGTAGCCCATATAAACCTATGAACACGATAATAACAGGTCCGTGTCCGTCTCAAGTCCCAAGTCACTTTTTCTTGGGCAAGTCAGTCAAGTCACAGGTTATGTCAAGTGAAGTCCCAAGTCAAGTCATTTTTTTTCTTGAGCAAGTCAAGTCGTCATTTTTTGTCTGGAAAAGAAATTACCAAACAAAACAACAAGGGGGGCCTTGACATCCTGTCAGGGAGCCTAGATGTGGCAGCATCCCTGAATACAGAAATCTGAAACGGTAACCTACATGCTGCTGCTGATGAGTCATTTACATCAAATAATCCTTGTACTGCAATGTTGTTCATAATTTAGTTGAAGAAAATAGAATCAAGGCATGAAGCAATACTGGATTCAGAGACACAAATTGAGATGAACAACCATCACACTACCTACACCTACACCTTTTCTGTAAAACATCATTTGTGGGGTGGTGGCGCAGTGGATATGACACATGCCTTTGGTGTAGGAGACCTGTGTTCAATTACCACTGCAATACATCAACCAATGTGTCCCTGAGCAAGACACTTAACCCCTATAGTTGCTCCTGAGGTGTGCGACCTCTGACATAATAGCATTTGTAAGTCACTTTGGATAAAAGCGTCAGCTAAATGACATGTAATGTGAAGTGTCTCATGATGGTATTTTGTAGTTGCAGAGGTTATTTCAAACCTTTGGATTATTCCGGTTGCTGGTGCAATATGAAAGCTCATTTGGATACAAGAGCTCACATTGACACTTTTGTTTGGCTTCAATACAATGTCAATACAAGTCTAAGGTTTTCTAAGATCCCAGTTATCATCAAAATGAGATAACCTATAAATATATTTATGCATGACAGTGAAGTTTTATATGATTTAAAAGTAAAATTTCAAACAAATTTTGCTTGGATTTGTGATACATTTATGATAAAAGTCTCTTCCTAGGCTGATTCTCTATTTTCGCCTGGTATTATTGTTAGTATCTTTACAGTACTAAATACAGTACAAAAACCATATGGATAATTTAATTTACTTTGTTCAAATCATGACATCAGTCAGTCAACATACATACACTTGGGACACATGTCAACCATACAACATACAGAATATTGTATAGTGGAAATTACAAACAAAAATGAGACAAATGAATAAAATTACTAATATAATCTCAACAAGACACAACATACTGTGATGATGCACACTCACACACAATATGTAACTGAGTCTATTACACAAACAGGTAAATTCTCAGGCATTTTTGTCAGAGTAAGCTCAACTGAAAAACATGCTTTGTGAGATGATTCCGAAATACCATAAAAAAAGCTACAGGGACATTCACAGCCCAAAATACATTGAAATGCTGAAGTTCCAAAATCGCAGATATGATATGAAACATAAGGAAATACAAAAATACCCTATGCAATTAGATTTACACTGTTAATTTATATTGCAATTAAATATATGACATTTCCAAACAGTTTTCTTCCATATGACAATCTTGTTTCCATTTTATCTTTGCGTTTTATCATGAATTTATAAAATTATGTTGTTATTCATGCCAAGGACAAAGTAATAAGTAGCAGTTACATGGCCTTGAGGCCCAAGTGAAGTATCCAAAAACCACAGTCCAACAAATGCATAGTCATTGCCATAAAAATGAATACCAGAAACATTTGTTTTGGTACAACTGCATCTTTTGCGGGGTATTCTTTTTTTTACATTTTTTTTTAACCATGCAATTGTATTTTCTAATACAATGATAACAACTTATCTAAACACAGTTTGAAACCATCATTGTGTTATCCATTTTGATTGTACATCTACATCCTGTGAGAGTTCCAATTTCCACAGTGATGTCCAGCCAAACATAATTACATACAGTATGTACAAACACACAGAAAGACACAGAGAAAGGCAGACATTTTTAAAAAGATATGTCACAGAAATAAATATTTTTGTGATGTAATCCAAGTAAAAACTCTCATTCTGATCTTTGATTATCTTTATTAAATTTGTATCAGCTCCCACTGCGAGTACGTTCTTGGCACTTAGCCATCACCCTTTGAGATTTGCAGGAGATTCAGAGAAACTCATATTGCAAACTCCCTTGTACAACATGACTTTTCAGCAGCAACACTAATGTTACATAACAATGTTTACCATATATTGTTGTAGCCCTTCTCGCCCCATCTCATTCAACGTTTAAAAAAAGCACGTATGATAGTTGGTAGATGAAGCATTCAGAATGATAAAGTATTCGAGGTGTGCATGCTTGCAGCTGCATATACAATATGCATGTGTCTGCAATATTTAGTTCAGTGGGACATGAACACCCCCCCATATCAATGCACGTCATAGCTACCACCTGCATCTCTTTAGTCCCTTTTCATTTTGAGATGCAAAATGATGTATGAGAAAGCAACTAATGGGAAAAGTATCTATGGCAACAACAGCCTATTCACTTGCCTTCTTTGTAGTTTTCAGTTCAGGTGTAATAATTTGCAGGAGTAACAAATGCTCAAAAACCACATCAGTGGTACGTCAGTAGAGACTAGGTTTGTGGTTGTCATTAACAACATTTGCAGAATTAATTTTTTAAAAATCCACTTGAGGTGTCCAGTGTCCAAACACATCTCTTGATTCATTCCAATCTCTTCCTTTATATGAGAATGGGTGAAACAGCAAAGTTGTCCATCATCAGGAGACAAGTGCCAAGAAGGAGAGGCAGGTGAGGAAGAGAGAGGCAGAGAGAGATATAATAGAAGCTCCTCCACAGTCATTGGCATTCTCCTATAGGGACAAAACAGAAAGTGATTTCACTTTGTGTTCATGCCTTTTGATTTAAATTCAATGCAATCAGGCTTAACATGATAGCAGATATAGAAGCTAGGATTGATTACAACAACTCACACTAATACAATTTGGTGCATAGAACCAGCACAGTAAGACAATGAGACGAGGTTATGAAAAAAATAATGGGGTGGACCAATGAGAAGCTGACCTGGGGGTGGTAGGCGTGGCAGGACTCGGGGCGTCGGCGAATCTTCTGGGACCTCATCCTGTCACACTTCACTGAGGCATTATGTACAGCGGGGTCAAGGAGCAACAACAGGAGCAGCAGAGGTTTCTTTTGAGTCGTCATTCATATATCAATACACTGAAAATGACATATTTCACAAAAGTACCACAGCAGGTGCACACCAGCCTCAAAATTTGAGCGAGTGGGGCAGGCGTGGTGCAATGTGAAAATCAAAACACAATTTGCAATTATAGTGTTCACGGGTGGGAAGCTGCTAACAGATCCTCGACTTGTTGCAACATTAGCGACTCCTTGTTGGTCTGTCTACACCCTCTCCAGAGCAAAAGGGACTGCAATACAAATTAGTTTATTTTCAGAGAAAGTCAACAAGAGCAGCAAACTGAATGTATGTAAAGCAAACTCTAACAACATCTAATGTAGTATGTGTGTTAAGGTGAGATACTTTCTCGAGATGAACCGGCATCCATTAATATAAAAATATCAAAGGATATATTTCACTTCTTTGGGCTCCATGGTGAGGGGTGGGTACTGTCTGGAGCAGTCACAGTCTGCCTGCACCACCAACATCAACAGGTTGCTCTCGGGTATCTGTTGCACCACAAACATCCTGAAACACACACAAACATAAGCATAGAAAAAGAAAACCTCTCATGTATTGTATGACATTAATACTTTCTCAAGTAGGGGGCGCTGTGCCAGGGAAGATACAATTCCCACAATGACTGTTACGCTGATCAAAAATATATATATATCAAAAACTCTCAAATAATGTTTCATATAATCAATTATAGGGTAAGTTCTATGCAAACAATATGTTTACAGAATTACTTGACTGCATGGGTTGGTCGTACTGGGTAATAAACATTTTGAAATCTGAGCAGTGGTGCTGTAAGCAGTATTTGTGCTGATTTATATCTGTTTTGGCCTCATGAGGGCGTTCACACTCAACCTATGAACACACACACACACACACACACACACACACACACACACACACACACACACGCACACTAAGATGCTTTGCTTTCTCTCTTCTTCACCTCCTTGTGCCTCATACTGTTTTTTCATCTCTGTTTCTGTCACCCACTTTCCCCATCTCTTTTTTCCCATTTACCTCTCTTAATACTTTCTCTCTCTCTCTCTCTCTCTCTCTCTCTCTCTCTCAGTCTTTCTATAACCTCATGCACCCAGATCTATTTCTGTTCCTTTCCACTGATTTCCTTCTTTCTGATACTCACACTGCTCTCAGTATGCAGAGCAGAGCAAAGCCAAAAATGGATTTTTGAAGGACAATTTAATACGACTGGTCGAGGGCTTAGAGGGGACTGCGCTACAGATTTGTGTGTGCATAAGAGTGCATGAGTGTGTGCTTACTTCTGGCAGCGTCCACACTTAATAATGCTGTTGGTCTCTTTGACTGATGGCTCATAGACGAAGCTGGGGTACTCGGTGTCACACGGCTGCAGGATGTCCCCTCTTTTCTTATGAGCTGAGGCTAATCGAGAAATAGATATGGGTCATGTCTCAAGGTGGGAATTACAATAAGTGTGTGTATGAAAGTGTATGTGTGACTTTTTCTCGATGACTGACAGGCTTAGAGTCTGTGACAGGAGAATGCTGGGTGCGGTGCTATTTAAATGGTTCACACTTTAGCCATTTATTGCTCTTTCTACCATGACCAAAGGTACTCTAGCTCCCTGTGTATTCCAAACAAAATTGAATTTGGTTTCTGTGTACAGGTAAAATGATGGGTTTGAAACCAGAAAGAAGTGCCATAATGGCTTGTTGAAATTTTGATGTCTGGTTGTGAGCTATGTTTTCTGTCTGACTTCCTCAGAATTACATTAGTTTCAGTGTAACACTATGCTTAGGTGTTGTTTTGTAACACTTGCCAGTGGCACCTGTTCCCACTGAAAGCCACTCACATAATCAGAGACACCACATTTGATTTAGTATGAAGTATACTACAAAAACTACACCACACACAAAATGCAAAAAAAAGTAGTTTTACAGAACCCTGATGTTCCTAACACTTCAGGACAGATACTCACACAAGCTGAACTGTGGCTTGGCTGAATGGAGGGATGATGATGATGATGATGTGGAGTAGGAGGAAGAGTGGATGATTGACAGGTGGAGTAATGAGGAAGGTGAATGTGTGATCGATGGAAAGACAGAGACAGATGAGAGGCGAGTGGATCAGAGGACGTGATGTTGTTATTCCATAATGACTTTTAGACTGGTGATTAAGGTTGCACACAATTCACAGTAAACACTCCTGGTATTGAACTGACACAACATCCATGTGTGTCATTCAATGTGCATGGGTTAAAAGAGAGCCACTTTCGTGACATTTAAAACTCTGGCTTCAGGCTCAACATACTTCGCTAACGCACTAATCTCGCTTCGTGGTACACCCCTCTGCTCCGAAGGTTGTGATGATTTAAGGAATATACATGATTTATGCACATGGAAGGACATTTCATAGACATTTTTTCTTGTAGAGCTCACCGTCAGCGAAATGCTCCGTGTGCCAGAAGCCACAGATATTAAACTCCAGGAGAAACCTTGTGGAGAAGAGAGAAAAGGAGAGTGGACAGAAAGAGGGAGTCAATTAGGTGGCCATCATTATAGACCAAAGCAGCTTGCAAGCAGATTGCAATCAGCTTTCAAAAAACTGGGCAAGGACCCAAAGTTGTGTCATGGGAATATGAGAAAATGGGTCCTAAAATTATTCAGCACTAATTGGTAGCTGTTTTTTGGATGACTGGATAAGCCTTACCAAATCTCTACAATAAACAACAAAAATGTCCAGCACATAACTTCCAGTTAACTAGTGAATTGGCGTTTTTACTATTTGGCTTTATTAAGGGGTAAACAAATAAGACATGCTTAGGCTCAGGAAGAAGAGAAGATCGGTGGTTCCGGCCCCCTCGCAGTCTATATAATGAAGTGTCCTTGGGCACTTTGAGTGGTCGCTAACACTAAAAAAGTGCTATATAAATGAGTCCATTTACCCTAATAGGTCAGTTAGTGAGCTTCAGAGATGCTGGTAGGCTGATTTTGCTCGTTTGTGACAGAGCCAGACTAGCTGTTTCCCCCTGTTTGCATTCTTTGTGCTAAGCTAACTGACTGTTGGCGGTAGCTTCATATTTACCATACAGACATTAGAGTGGTATTGATCATCTTATCTAACTCTTGGCAAGAAAGCAAAATCATAGTTCCCAAAATGTCTAACTATTTCAATAATAATTTTGTATTGTCAACCAAGAAAAAAAAACCTTCCACTGCTTTTACACAACTTTTTGTTCTTATAGCAAACTTATTTCAGATATAGTGACATTCTGGTTGCCCCTAGCAACACTTACAGTAGGAAGTTGGAGAGGAACCACTTGAGGGCTGAAGCCAAACCATAGAACGGCTGAAGAGATAAACAGATTACAGTTACTGGAGAATTGATTAGACCATTAAGGTAATTATATTGCATACAGAGCGAGTACACTGTACATACACTAAGAAGTGGACGGGCGCTGCTGACAGAGTGCGAGTTCATCTTACACATGGCCTGGTAGTCGAACAAGGACACCCTGAGGAAACACACACACAAAAGCACATGGTGTTGCTCCTCAGGCAGTATTTCACTGACTTACATCGATTCCTTGACCCCCCTGCAGACTATTACACACAATGTAGTACAGCTGAGCCTAACCTTTGTAGAAACCCTGATCCCAAACTTAACTTAGAAAAGAATGAAACCAGAGAGCAAATCATCCCAGTGATAGAATTACCCTCTTTTTTAAACAGAGGGTTTTCCAAGTGTTTCGACTTGTTCTTGTTTTTCTACAATACATTATGTACTAGAAGACATAAACACACACATTTGCAGATGCATGAACATATAAGCGCAAATAGTGCACAGCCACTGAGCTTCATGCATGCTCAAAACCAGTTATGTAATATTCCGTGTGAAAGGAAACATGACAAAATCTTTTAGCTGTATAAAAATAGCACATCACTCATGAGATTTCAAACATAAAAGATGGGGAAAAACTAACAGGAAAGAAAATCTAGAGCAGTCACAGAAGCTGAAAGGGGAGCAAAAGGAATACTGCATGTACAAAGATTGGTGAATTAGCTAACCTTGGCACATAGAGAGTACAACACAGGGCAGAGCCTATACCATTATATAGCAATAAAAACAAAGCTTTCGAGTCTCTATAATGACAGTAAAGCACGCCCTCCATGCCATGGGTTTCACTTGCATAATGCATGGCTTAGGTGTATACAAACCAAAACAGAAAACATTTGCAAACCACCCTCTTGGTTAAGACAAGCCTCAACAGCAACCACTTCTGTTTGTGATACAGCATGAGGATGACATGTAATCAAATTCATGAGCCACATTTAAATGCATGCTGTCATGAGCATGAGACAGCGGGAGGCATAATACATGGCACTCAACATTGCAATGTTGGGCACTGCAGCTTCTTGCCTAATTGATTTAGAGAAGTTTACATAAAGTTTAAGATGCTTGAGCTCTTGCAGGCCCTGTCAGGAGGAGGTAACCCCCTGTCCTGTGCTAACAGAGAGACTGTCAAGACAGAGAAGTAACCAGACACAACTATACTGCCAACCAGTCAGGCAATGACAACCAGACATTACCTTTTAAACATGCCCATTCTGATTAGTGTTGTCATCACAGATCCGTCGATCTCGCCAAAAAATCTTCCCGCCTATTAGAAAAGAGAAAGGGCAAAAAACAGTGTGAAACCATCTGTGCGGCTGAACTTATTCATATCATGATAAACTGACAGAGGGAAAATCAACTCCCATCTTTCTACTTTCACCTCAATGTGAACTGTATGATCAATTATTCATCCAGCTGTGCTGTGCATTGGTTTAAAAGCAATGTATCCCATCACAGATGATTCTTTTGTAGTGACCTTACATCTAATCTCTTTAAAGGAATTTTTGGGAAATATGCTTATTTAGGTAGTTTTTTGCCAGCAGTTAAATGAGAGGATTGATATCACTTTTATGTCTGCACAGGGAATATAAAGCTACAGCCAGCAGCCAGTTAGCTTAGCTTAGCATAAAGACTGGGAACGGCGGGAAACAGCTAGCCTGGCCAAAGGTAACAAATATGCGTACTATCACTACAGGTACAAACAGTGAAGTGTAAAAACGGCACGCAGCAACTATCTAACTCTCGGCAAGTAAGTGAATAAGCATATTTTCCCAAATGTCAAACTATTCCTTAAACATAATTTCACTCAAACCTTAAAAACACATATGGGCATATTGTAGGAGCATTATTGTTTTAATCAATAATGCAATAGTTATGTATGTTGTGAATGTATTATGAACTTTCATCTTCTCAAATTAATTAAACTACTTTGTACAATCACACATCAGAGTAAGAAAGATTGTCATCACATCGGTTTGGTGCTGCTTTCTGCTCCAGAACTTTATGTAGATGTTTCAAAAACGGAATAAAAAGAGACAAGAGTACAAAAACTTGCAATGAACTATCACTGCTACAGTAAAGTTACAGCGCACGTTGCTGCTTTGCTTACGTTTTGTTGTGTTGCATAAATGAAGCTTCTGTAGTATTGTGCTACATATACAGTTGTTGTGATTCATGAGCACTCATTTTAATGCTTAAACTTATTATTGATGTTGTTGTTTGCCAAAGCGAACAGAGTTTGAGAACGGCAACATGCAGTGAACGGAAGATGAGGGACATCCGGCACGTGGCTCAGGATGTCAGGCAGTTATCCTGGATATGTACTGCCGTTGATCCAGACTAATAACTAACTAAGTTTTTTCTAAAAAAAAATATTTTTGGATATTTCAGGCGAAAAATTGACAGGCGTAAAAGCTCTCAAATAATTATCACACTTTATCACTGTGTGTGTGTGTGTGTGTGTGTGAGAACTCACATCACTGCGCCGTTTAGATATTATGACAAAGCCATTATTGTCAATCACGTAGCACGCGATATCCTAAGACGAGAAAAAGAGACAGAGAAAGCAAATACTCATGTGAGGAAAGATCTGTGTCAAACATCACTGACAAAGATAACAAGCTAAATAATTTATGTAATTCAAGTTATGAAGTGACTCAAAATTAAAGTTATATGAATCTATTTCTTAGTGGCTCCAAAAAGCAGGACAAGATAAAACATTTTTTTTTTTTTTTTTTTTAACTTTTTAGGGCTTGAATACCAAGACATAATATAAATCAATTCATGCTAGCTTGATTATTCATATTCACTTCATATCAGACAGAGAGAAAGATATACTCACAAAGCTGTCACACCGAAGAGGACAAACTCCATCAGTATTAGAGCACTGGAGGACAGACAGGGAGAAAAGAAAATATTTGATAGGAAGTGTTATATGTGTCATTATCTGATGAGTAGTGTGTTTAAAGAAGAGCAAGTTTGTGTATGTGAGGAAATGATTTAAACACATGGTCTTTCTGTCTTTTCTGTGGAAGTGTTATACTTGAACATGTGTCAATGTCGACAAGTGCGTGTGTATGTGTGAAAAAACGTGCAACTGTTGGTGAGAAGGTGTTAATTTCAGTGTGATGTGTCTACCTGTGATGGGCTTCTGAGTGTCTTGGTTGCTTGCTAGTGCAAGTTTAATTTCTGCATGTCTGTGACTGTGTCTGTGTGTGTGTGTGTGTGTGTGTGTGTGTGTGTGTGTGTGTGTGTGTGTGTGTGTGTGTGTGAGATCTTTTTTAACTAGAGTGTGAAGCTGACTGTTAAAAGATGTTTTGAAAAATGAGAAAAGGGGAACTTGTGCATACTTACATCTGTGTCATTTGGCTGAGAAGACACGGAAAAAGATAAAAAGAGAACATGAAGAAGAGAGAGAAACATTACTTCAGTTAATGATGTGTAAGCCAATGAACTGACTGGTCTGTCTCACTCTGTTGCTGTTAGATTGCTGTTGACAAAGGCATTCATCATCTCAGAGCATATGTTTCAGGAATAGACAAAAGACTGCAGATATAGTTTTTTTCATGAATGCAGATTTTTGCAATTTAAATACGGTTTTAACAGATGTTCAAGCAGACCTGGAGAAAAATGGAAGTAGGAAAATGTAGAAGTTGCAGTTAGGTGTTTGGTGCGTCTTACATAATAGGGTGTATTTACTATATGTCAGCCTTTGCAACTGGACAGTGGAAGTTCTCTATCAACACTGTAAATTTTGCCTTCTAACACTTTCCCTCATCAGTGAAAGGGTCATGGGTCAAAATGTCAATAGTTCTCCTCTTGACTTCATGGTCACATCTTATGTACACAGTGTGTGTACAATGTGTCTTTAGAATCATGGTCAGGCTATATAGAGCGTGTCGAAGTGTGAATGAGTCAATCTATCATCCTTTTCAATCCCATTACAGCGAAATGTCAGTCTTTCCCTTTGCTTCCCATCGCTGCCTCCTGAAATAAACTACAATTCAGTGCTTGGACTGACAGAAATCATGATCCTTCCCTGCATGCTGTTGGTACATAGCAGGGCTTGATTAGGGACAATTTCTGTAGGAAACTGTCGTCAGTTTCTGCTAATTACGCAAACAAATCAAGTCTAAAGGCCTGCGAGTAAAACCCATAGGTCACAATGTTTATTGGACTTAAGAAACAACATAATGAAGATTGTTTATTCCTGTAGCTTAGGCCAGAAGTGGAGCCACAAATGTAATCTGTCATGATGGGTGGCAGTGGGTAAAAAGACATGGTGTCCTTGAAATCAAAAAGGGTTAATTTGCTCTGCAAATTTACTGAACTGCCCATTAGATCATTATCATTTGTGTGAACAATTGCTATGTTGGACTCATGAAGTGTCCGATGTGGAAAAGGCTCATTCAAGGCTTCTCAGGGGAACATGAATGTGCATAGTAAATTTCATGGCAAAATGCCTGTTACATTATGATATTTACTTGAATTTCCCCTTGGGGATCAATAAAGTATCTATCTATATAATTCTACTGATGGTTGCTCTAGAGAAACCGTCACATAATCACAAAAACTAATGTTCTTATATCGCCAGATGGACTGATCGACTGTCTCAACCATTCTATGTCTCATGCAGCCTCTTCATTTCTAACATCAGAGCCAGAATTCTGAATCCAGCATGTAAGAGGCTGTTCCCCAGATCCTGTGTTGGTGTTGTGTCTAGTCTAGGGGTCTCCAGGGGGAGCCCTGAAACTCAATTGAACTGTTTCTCACTGTGACTGATGATCCCACTGTATGTCTCGCATACACACTTAAACTCAAAGTAAGCAACACACTGATAAAGCCTGATTATACAAATTGCATAAATATATTTTGAAGAAAGCTGCTCAATTTCTGAAGATATATTTTGCAACTATAAAATATTCTTGTTTGCAAAAGTCAAATTCTGTTTCTGTGATTGCACTAATTACACATATACTTTCATTTCATATCTTAAAAGTTGCAGTGCAGTGCTATTACACACAGAAACAGTATGTAAGTAACAAATATGGGGTTATAGAGAAAGGAAGATCAGCTGTGTCTTGCCCATGACATAAAGAGCATGTCAACATGTGAATGGCAAAGAATCTATCATCTTTGATTCTCATTACTATCACCTCACAGCCTCTCACTGCATCTCCACTCACTGTCAGACAAAGTGATAGATCCTTACACTGCAGGATTCACATTGCATATTTTAATGTGATGTATCTTTAGAAAGTCGTGTGTTTGCTGGGACAGTATACAAAGCGTGTGCTGTACAGAGATGTCAGAACATTTTCCTATTTACATTCTGAGCTTATGCTTTATTCTCACCCTCACTAATTTATAATTAATTAACTAATGACATTTTATTTTAAGGCACTCAACTTTATACTGTAGCTATAAGGTCAGATGGGATTTCCCTCACTTATGTAACTCTTCCCCCAAGATCTGAGAACTAAGTACAGAGTTCTTTGGAATGATCATTTCATCATTTCATTTCATCTCCTAATTTGATGTTATAAGTAATTAAAGCAAACCAATTATTAGTTAATTGTGAATTCAATATTTCTCTCAGAAACACCTAATTATGAGTAGTGTGATAATCAGGAAAAAAAATCAATATTTCCCAATGAATCACAAATCATTCCCAATTCATAAAGACAATAAATAAAATAAAATACTTGTAACACCTTTACTGCTAGACAATGCATAGGCAACATAGAAGAAGATCCAAAGACTAAATGTAATTAAGATTTTTTTCTTACAGCACTGCCTGTGTCTTAGCCCACTGGGCCAATATGACACCCTCTTTGGCAGAAGTCATTGTGACCTGTCACTGTACTTCCTCCTGAATACATGCATTTCATTCAGGATTTTACAGCAGGTACAGTATCTTCACCCCGAGGTAGCTTAACACTTAAAATAGACCACAGAAAGGATTTTCACACACGCATACAGTACACACCCATGCATGGATGGATACATATGAACATAAACAGACAGGACAAGCACATACTGTGAGTGCCTGCACACATAAACTCCCTTTGAAATAAAGATTCTTGACAGTAAATACATGACATGAAGATAAGATGATTATGTAAGCTATCCGATTTGCAAAAATTGTTGTCGATGTTCACATTTTTTGGCTAAGTCCTGGATCTTCACAATCCTACCTACGGCACCTTTAAGCTTTTATTTAAAAAAAAAAAAGGGTTAAATGCTGTAATTACCAACTAATGGAGCAGAAAAAGAAAATATCATTATACTTGACTCCTTGTCATAGAGTAATAAATGGTGTCAGAACGGCCTGGTGGTTTAAAGGGATATTCCTGAATATAGGAAGGAGGCCACGGGTTAAACCCCTAAAGCAGAAAGTGTTAGCCGCATATTCTATATAGCAGGATATTGAACAGCAGGAATTTGGTGTTTGGTTAATGCCTACAATGTACATGTGAAATTGTAATCAGGAACACACCAATTGAAAATGGTTGAAGTTGATGCTCAGACTATTTTAGACTTTTTTACTCACTTCTGGAAATACAACAGGAGTCATTATTAGGGGAGGATCATCAATATTCCTCTGTAACTGAAAAACAGCGTGATTGTGTTGTTTGTATTCCACAAGCATTTCTCATTATATCTGCTAAATACACCAGACATTTCTCATTAGTGCCAGTGTGGTGCTACACTTACATTGTTTTATAGTGGGCATTAAAAAAATAAAAACAAACAGCTATAAATCTAACGTGGAAAAAACTAAAGCAATAAGTGGTAGCTGGCATTCATGATTCATTATTTTGTTTTTCAGATGACGGCATCCAAATAAATGCCACTGTTTTAAAAGCTAACAGTTGTAAAGAGCTGACAACTATAGAAGTCAGCTCACAGTTTATAGAGTTTTTGTCAGTCACAAATCTCATTTTGCAATCAAAAGATCTAAAATATAAAGGATTCATTTAGTGAAATGTCCACGGGATGAAGATCTTTCGCCATACTTGTTAATGAACTATTGGAGAGAATCACAAAAATGAGCAAGAACCGTTATAGAGGAGAACACCTGCATCACACTGAGCCTGTATGTACTTACCTGTGCTGCAATGGCCCAGAATCTGGACTCCATCACATCCAGAGTCATCTGGACACCGATGGCTGCAGAGAGAGAGAGAGAGAGAGAGAGAGAGAGAGAGAGAGAGAGAGAGAGAGAGTTGAATTAAGTATAACAAATTAAACCTAAACATAAAAATTTGTTAAATGGATAAGTTGGAAGAGAGGATAACCAGGAGGAGGAGAAAGGTAAAGAGAAGCAGCAGAGGTGAGTGGAGGTAGTGGCAGATGTAGTGTGCACACAGTATATGGATAAAGGAAGGGAAACACCTCAATGCTTAGCAACTGAGACCAGGGCTTTGAATCCCAAAGTGCCTCTCTCTAGTAAAGGCAAATGTCCACTGCAAACACTAGTAGCACATGCTGATAGTGTCATGGCAAAGACATGGAGGCAGGAAGAAAACAATGTACACCACCTGTGGCTACGCAGCATGATCTTTCTAGTATTATCTTTTTTGTTGTTGCTGCACTCTCTACCTTTGTATCCATTCTCTGTTCTTGGAATTGCAAGGTTTGTATGTTTTCAAGATGCACTATTGATAGATTTTTATAACCTCTCTTGACGAGACAGTAATACAAGTTGTCATAAACATTACATTTACATAACTAGCTAAATAAATAAAAGTATATATTGCATGTGGAAACTCAAACGTGTGTTTCTATATCTATCATGGCATTTTTATACTATTTTCTGTCAGAAAAGAGATTATATGCATGCAGATAACATTATGCAAAGGCCTCCATGTCGCACACAGCTCATGCAACCAGTGGGCACTGAAAGCAACTAAATTGTTTCCCATTTTGACACATAATGACCTCCAAATTGTTTATAAGTTATTCGTTATTTTTTTTATTCCCTTTTAGGCAACATTTCTAATTTGACAAATTGTTTTTGCAGCTTTCAACCAATTCACACAGTATTCATGTGTGAAGTGGATTGAGTTTGTCCATTTGACGAAGTTAAAAGCTCTTGAAAAAGCTAATACAGGGACCTTTGTTTTTGTTCATGTTTTTTTTGGTCAAACTTCTATTTCCAAGGTCAAGAATATAATTTGATGATAAAGACCATGTAATGCAGTTGAAAACTGTAAAAAGATTCCTAATGCTACAATCACTTCTCTATGATATGAAGACTGTACAGCAGTACTGTAAGTAAGTAGTGTGATAACAGTTTTGGTATTGCAGTAGTAATAATACCAGTAGGACTAGTAGAAATATTTAAAGAGTATTAGTAACAGTATTGGTGGCCATATAGTACATCGCTGCTGTGATAATAACATCAGTTTAAGTAGTGATTCCTTTAAAAGTAATGGTAGTAGCAGCAATAGTAGAATGTAAATGAACGAGGAAACTTTAATTCCACCAGTTTAGAAGAAAGAAGATTAATGAGCCGATTAATGTCCCAGGGCGAGAGACTGTATCTCTCTCTCGGCTCTCAGGCTGGAGGAGTAGAAAAGGACCTGCTGCACAGATCAGCTCTGCCTTCAGTACTCAACTTACGAAAATCCTTTCACAGTAACTGGCCTTCTGAGCCTCAGTACTGCTGTGTGAACTGACTATTCTTAGACAGTGTGTGTGCGTCCAACCTCTGCCTACAACACAGCACTCTCAGTCACAAAACATTAAACCAAGAATTAGTGTGTTTGTACATGTTTCACATACGCACATAAACACACACAGCAGCAGAGTGATTGCTTGTGTCAGCTTAGGGCTGTACGTCCATCAGCATTTTAGTCAGCATGGTAATGCAAAAAGGAACTGTAATTGCATAAGTTCTCAGTGCACACATACTGTATACACCCACACACACACACACAACAAATATGCACACACTGCGAGGGAAGATATGACACTTCACATTAGCATCAAAAACTCAGCGTTTTTTCTCCGAGCGTGCTTTTTACAGCCACACAGGGGAAGCCTCTGTGGTGCTCACAACCCACAAAACATACATAAACACACATGCGTGCACACGCATATGCACATGCGCGCACACACACACACACACACACACACACACACACACACACACACACATCATCATGTACTATAATCAAACACAGAGCAGAATTATTATTGTAATGGAGTCAGGTGGCAAAAAGGCTTTATTATGAGGGAGATTAGTTTATTATGGGGTGTTCATTTTTAGGTCGAGTTGCAGGGGGGAAGAGGAAGGGTAAGGGACAGAGTAAGTGGGAGGAGAAAAGGAGGATAAAGGGCCAACCACTTGTTTTGTTAGTTGAAGTTAGATAGATTTAGTGTTTTTTCGTCAGACCACAGCCATACATCAAAGGACCTGAAGTATTTTTTTACCCCATTCTCATTCCCAAACTCCCTATTTATCTCCCGATATCAATCAGGATACGTAAAAACTCCCTCTCAAATCTCCCAATACCGAGTACTAATTCAATACCAGTGCCCTTTTCCCCCCCAAATTTAATATCTGTATACCTCACTGTGTGGAACTCAACGGATCATTTTTATTTAAGGTAACCTAAAATAGTAAACAAAAAATCACATTCAGCCTAAATCCAGCTCAGTGAACATCAAGACTGCAATAGTTTTTGTTACAATTATCGTTGTGAGGTAACGGAAATGTAAGAAAACCAATGGCTGCCTGGAGCAGTGGAGGAAATACACAAGAAATATAAAACTGTATTGACTGCCTTTCAAAATGGCCAGCACAAATGTAAAGTATACATTATTTGTAGCTAAAGAGCTAAAATTATATTCACTGGTAAATGGTTAAGGATTTTTACATAAGGATATTTCAACACAGCTTACTCAATTATGCTTGTAAAATGCTATTAGGTAATGAATTATGGATCACTGAGGGTAAGAATAAACCATGAGCTGTATGTATTCATGGGGATCAGTCTGGATATTATAAGGAAAAGGCTCTGACATGTTCTGCCTGAGGGTGTGTGTTTCAGTTTGTGAGTGTCTGTATGTGTGTTTGGTTTGTGTGTGTGTGTGTGTGTGTGTGTGTGTGTGTGTGTCGTGGATTCTGCCCAATCAATCTTTTGAAAATCAATCGTGAAGCGGAATCATGGCTGTAATCAGCCTGTAATCAGTCATGTACACAGAAAGCTTTGTTTAACTGAATCCGGAGTTGTTCATCTGTTCATATAGCTCATACGGCTCCAGGACGGCTGTTCAGAATTATCCAAAGTGTTAAAATCTAGTTACTTACGGTTATGGACAACCAGAGAACTGTGTTGGTTTCCAATATTGTGGATTCATGAATATGTGGAAATCCAGCAACATATTTTCACATGTGATCGGCCTTTTCGAAGAAGAAAAAATATTGCATGTAAGGATGCAAAATCAATGCCCTTTCATTTGTACCAATGTGACTTTCCACAGGGTATTCTACATGTGATCTGTGAAACTCTTGTTCAGGTTTTTAACACCTTCTCCCACACATCTCTTCTCCTCAATAGTGGTAGTGACCTTGAAGTCGTCTCCCTCCACCATAACCTCAGATAAAGTGTTGGAAGGCCATTATGGAGATCAGCAGTAATCTGCCTTCTTTCCCTCTCTGAGTTGGAGGCTGATAGGCCAAATCTAATTAAAACCACCACACTGATCCCTCTGTATGTGTGTGCCTATGTGTGTGTGTGTGTGTGTGTGTGTGTGTGTGAGAGAGTGCCTATTTTGTACACTCACAGTCTGAGTTGCAATTAGCGTGAGCTGCCAATCACAGTGGAGTGTGCTTTCAACAGGAAATGAATTAATGAGGAAATAAATACAAAAATGTAAGTAACCAAGAGCCGGAGTTAATTGGTTATTACACTAACGAGATAGAGGCATGAGAGACGGAGGGATACGAACTGTGAATGACGGGAGGAAATAATGTGAGAAAGAAAAGGGGTCATCAGACTACAGACTCATAGTCTTACTGCATTGTTGTCTCATAAATTAAAATCATACATGTAGCATTAGATATGTTTTTATGCCCCACTAGATCATCAAATTGCAGGTCAAATGTTGAAAATGATAAAATGTGCCTTTGAGGACCTGAAAATAATGTAAATAAAGTTTAACCTGCTATAATCTGTATATCCGATGCCTTTAAGTCTCTCTGGTGTTTATACAGGCTACTATTAATTTGCAATAGCAAATACATTTTGAAAGACAGATAATGCTGTCTGTCTGTTGCTTTGTACACCCACCATCCACCTCAACCACTCTTCTATGACTTTTCTACAAGAATGTAGCACTTGGTTGGGCCTGGAGAAAATGTTAACAGTGAACGTGTAGCTATGTTTAGGAACAAGGGCTGCATAGTCCTGCCACTAAAGTTATGTTATTGAACAGAGAGACAGAAAGAGACAGGGGAAGGTGACCAGTTTACTGGCCTTTTGCTAAATGAGGCAGTGAGAGTGTCAAGTGTCTGACAGACTGTGAAGAAAGAAAGAGATAAGGATGGTTGAAAAACAGGGAGAGAGGGAAGGTAATATATATATATATATATATATATATATATATATATATATATATATATATATATATATATATATATATATATATATCTATCTATCTATGGTTTTTAAGTTGTATTTTTTAATTGAAACAGAGCGTGGTGACTGTGCAGTTCTATAAATGGGCGCCTGCGTGTACTCACATTTTTGACATAGTTTAGCGTGTTTGGCTGTGTGTGTGTGTGTGTGTTGTGCCGAGGTGGCACAAGAGGTCAGCTTGTGTTAAATGACCAGAGAGCAGAACTGGTGTTGATGGTTCCCTTAGCAAGACCTTAAAGTCGAGGCTAAATATACTGTAACACACACACACACACACACACACACACACACACACACACACACACACACACACACACACACACACACACACACACACACACACACACACACAAACAGAGTCAATAAATTAAACTGGCACAACGGCTAAGTCTCTGGGCACAGAGGGGACACTGAAAATAAGGCCACTAGTGGTGAGGTCATTTCATTCTTTTCCTATTTCTTTTTCACACATGTACTCACACAAGCACACACACTGGGCAGCAGTATGCTTTATGGATGTGTGAAGCAGATAACCACTAAAGGGAAAAAGAGAGCAAAATAGGAAAGAGAGAGAGAAGAAGAAGAAGAGAGTCCAAGACAAAAGGACACACGCACATGCACACGCACACGCACACACACACACACACACACACACACACACACACACACACACACACACACACACACACACACACAATAGACCAAAAACAGAAAGAGTGTGGGCTGAAAGAAGCTAACATACAAACACAGAGAGAAAGGTCTGTAATAGAGCACAGACATGGTAATCAAAGGACGTAATGTTGATGTAATGGAGTCAGGTGGACCAGGTGGAGAGAGAATGATGGAGGGATTAAGTGGGACATGAGGGAGGACAGGAAAAAGAGAAGACAAAATGCAGAGTGATTGAAAGAGGGTGAGTGGATTTTTTATAATGTTGAGTTGGAAAACCTTTTTCATTTCAACCAAGCGTGGCTATCAATAATAGAGCGAGCAAGATCAAATGGTTGTGTGTGTGTGCATGAGGGCATGTGTTTCATTTGTGTGTCTTAGTGTGTGTGACTGTGTATAGAGACAACAAGAGGTGGGAGGTATGGAGTAGTGTACTATCACACCTTGGAGTACACTTCTACATCACTGCAGCAAAGTGAAAACCACTGGAGGTTGGCAAAACAAGATTTTCATGGGGTATTAAGTGACTTTCATTTCTGATAGTAACAGACACTTCAGTTTTATCTCCAAATTAAGTGTCATACATACTCTGACCATTGATTATTTTCTGACTGCTGGCATTTCTTGCCCCAATGATTGAATTGTGATCTTCAATGCAAACCTAACCCTTATTTTGTAGTTACATGCTGTGTGATTTTATAACAAGGGACACACACACACACACACACACACACACACACACACACACACACACACACACACACACACACACACACACACACACACACACAGTATTGCAAGTCAGTATCACAAACACACACATCAACACTGACAAAGACACTATCACACCAACATGCGGAGAGATGGGGGGAGGGATGGGAGAGAGATGGGGGATGACACGCAGCAAAGCGCAGCAGGTCAGATTCGAACCCTGTGCCGCTGCAGGACTCAGCCAACATGGGGCGAACACTCTTACTGGGTCCCAGTCCTCTCATTTTTACCAGATCTTTCTTCCCTCTCTTTCTTTCTATCTATCCTCTTTAATGACATCATCATTCTTTCTTCCCTCT
Organism: Sander vitreus; assembly: GCF_031162955.1. NCBI lineage: Eukaryota > Metazoa > Chordata > Actinopteri > Perciformes > Percidae > Sander > Sander vitreus. Next base: position 12,950,764 of record NC_135877.1, read on the forward strand.
CTTTCTTTCTATCTATCCTCTTTAATGACATCACCATTTGACCCTTTGGAAACTAAATCTCTCCCTCAATCTAATCTTAACCTCACAATCAATGTTTCCAAAGGTCTCGAAATCTGTCATCAATACGCCTCACATTGTAATCTGCATCTTGCTTCAGTTGTACTATAAGATTGCAGGAACACAAATATGCACTGTTCCTACTGCATTCCTTTAAAAAAAAAGAAAGGTTTTTGTCTAATAAATAGACTCATCTACAAAGTATTTGTAGTATTCGTCAAATAAAAAAATGTCTTTGCCAGACTAACTCCCAAGTGTTTCTTGTGTGATTGGTAAATACCTTTCATTCTTTCAAGTGGAAAACCATTGATCTCAGTACAGATACAAAGCGTGAACAATTATATTTTGATTCACTACATAGCAAAACATGCTTCTCACTTAGCGATTCATTTTGAAAGTTGAACAGGTAGTTGTCTTTTATTCTGGCTGGTTACTCTCACTATATGCTAACAGGCAATTACTGAGTGAAATCGTTAAGAAAGTGGTAATTCACTAAACTCTATACTGTCTGTCTGTCTGTCTGTCGCTCTCTCTCTCTCTCTATATATATATATATATAATAAAGTCTATATATTTAACATGAATCGTTAGTAGATACAAGTTTTTGTTCTCATACAGAAGAACTAGCCACTGTACACTGCTTCTTGTTATGTTGCCAATGGACTCTGGATAAGGGTATCCTTTATCTACCTAATATCTCCCATCGCACACACTTTTTCAAAACCCTGACACAAATGAATCTCACTCCACAAACACTTAACCGAGTAACCTTTCAACTCAAACACCAAAATTACTGTTTGTGTTTCCCAAAAACGGCAGTGTGATGTTAAAAAAGCAGCCTGAGGAGATCCTATGACTTCTGATGGGGAGTGTTCAATAAACTAATGTTGCCAGGCAACAAACACTGTTTCAGCCAGTAAAAGGAGTTAAGGAGTCAAATCATTGAAGTATGAACATACGCACGCAAGCACAGGCTTCCACACGTGCACAGGCAACTGATGCACCAGCACAAAGATAAAAAGATAAAAATGCACACTCCGAGAACCATTTAAACTGACATACTAACATGTATGGACATATACACAAAGAAACACTCTCAGGAAAGTACACACACAGACACAAACAAACACACAGACTTAAATGGATGTACATTCATCCACACACAAGTTAGGACATCCTACTGACCTTAACTCATTTAACTCATTTAACTATTACAACTGGTAAACAATTAAACCTGAACTCTGACCTTAAACTGAAGTATAGTTGTTTTTTGTGACAAATTCAAAGGGAAAGGCACAAGAACACAGACACACACACACCTCTGTGCTATAGCTCGCTAACCTCAGAGGAGTTGCCAGAGGCTGCACTGACATCACGTTACCAAAGCAACAGGCAGAGGCCTGGGATTGGACGAAAAGGATGATGACTCAACCTCTCTCCCTCCCTCGTCCTCCTCTTCTCTCTCACGATAATCTCTCTCTCTCTCTTGTTCTCTCTAGAAGTGTCTCTCACTTTCTCATGCGCAACTTTTTAAACGTCAAGGATGCAGAGACAGGGGCATGCACGGGCAGAGCCACATGATATTTTTCAATTAAAAGAATGGAAATGGTGCCACGTGTTGGCTTGGACCTACTAGCTTTGAATTATACACACAGGACATGCAATCACACAAACACACACAAACTGAATGAGGCTGCAAATTTCTGCTTAATAATCTGGCAAGCAGGTAACAAGTTCCCTGTGGTGTAGAAAGTACCAAACACTAACTATAAACATATACAGGAGAAATGAGGTTATATAGCTGTGTTAATGTTGTTGTTTTATTATTGTGAAAGCCACTGACACAGCTAAAAGGTGGACAGAGGATTCTGTCACCCCCGTTTAGCTGTCTCGAAGGTAACACAACAGAAGTGACAGAGTGTTAAATTGGTAGCCTGTTTCTTTAAAATGGAAATAAATGCTGTTGGCATTGGGTATATGTGTGTGTGGACCTTCTAAGTCAGCAGAGCCTACCTTAAGTTAACCTAGTTTCAAAGCCTTCTTAAGCAGCCCTGTTGGAGGCACGCTCACTAAATCATTCATAGTGGAGAGACAGTGAGAAACATGTTCCTGTGTGTGTGAAAGAGTGACTGCAAACTGCGATGCTCTTTCCTTTGTTCTTAATGTTTACATGGTAGCTTGTGGTCATAACAGGGCTGTTTCGTCACAGATCAAAAGTGAATTAAAGTGGCGACATTTTGAGGTACTAATTTGGTTTGGGATGTGAAAGGAGATCAACATGGTACTGTGTGTGTGTGTGTGTGTGTGTGTGTGTGTGTGTGTGTGTGTGTGTGTGTGTGTGTGTATAGAATCACCCCTCTTCCATTACCTCACTAATCCAATGTCATTATTGTATCGTATTTTAAAGGAATAATTCAACATTTTGGGTTGTCAAAGCAGGTTGTCAAATACATGTTTTGGTTGTATTACAGGCACAAAGGCACCAAATGTAAACTTTGTTTACAAACACAGTCACTTTGCACAGCTGTTGTTTGGCAATAAATGGCGACATGTACAGCACTGTAACTCCCAGTAAAACCAATTTCTGTTTGTGTACAGGTTAAACAAACAAGATGCAAAGTTTTAAATCTTGTTAAACCTGCATTCATTGACTGTAAACACAACACTGACATATTATCAATTCATAAAGTTGATATTTAAAAAAAAAATTAATTATATTAATTATTATAAACTATTCCTTGAAGGCGAAGTAAAGACAAAACATGGAAACATAGAGAGAAAAGTATCTATATACCTATCTTCACCCTCTTTCCCTGGACTTTCCTCTATCCTCCCCTAGTTTTCTGTTTCTGTGTCTCTAAAAAGACAGATGGTGCTCGCTCAATCCTCTCCCCTACTTATCTCCCAACTATCCATCTCTCTTTTTCACTTGATTCTTCTTTTGCTCTCTTGTTGCTTGTCTCGCTCCCTCTCTTATACATTTTAATCCCTGTACCTCCATGTTCTTTTGTTCTCTCTTTCTTTCACCCCATCTCATCCCTCTTCACCCCCCCCACACACTCATCTTCTGCCTGCCCCATGCCACTCTATCTCTCCCTCTTCCTCTCCTCTAGGAAATCCCTCTCTACCATCTGTCTGACTGTGATGAAGAGCCTTTCAGAACAAATCAACTTGGCCAAATTAATGAGACTCTCAGAGGGGATAAACTTTGTGTGTGTGTGTGTGTGTGTGTGTTTGTGTGCGAGAGTGAGTGTGCACGCCTAAAATACTTCATAATCCGTCGACTGTACGACTTAATTTATCCTGCAGTGACAGATAGCGTGTTACAGGGAAATACAACAGACAAGGCTGGCTGCACTTATTGAATTTCCTAAACTATTACAGGTCAGGATTCTGGAGGACGCGCTTTTGGTCGTGCTGTTTTTCGTAAATGAGGGTGAGACACTACGTTCAGTTTCAGGTTACTAGTTCTGGTTTTAGCGTTCTGATTTCTAGAAGCACCAGTACTGCTCGATTTATCATCGTACATATAGCATTATATCAGTTCTATGCACACAGTGTGATTATATATTAAAGCAATAAATATAATACATTAAGTTGTTGATTATATTCAGTAGGTATTGCATATGAATAAAGCTACAATGTGCTTTTGAGGCCCAAAAGTAAGTTAGTAAATAAGGTATAATAAGGGGATATTAAGTATAACTAATCACCATGAGTGGCTGCTGATCACAGTGTATCACTGTCTATAGCAATAGTTTATAAATATAGAAATAATGCAGCATATATAAATGTTGTTTTTAGAATGAAAGATAATTGTATTTAATAGGAAAGGCAGAAAACTGGATTGTTAAAAAAAAGATGTATGACTAGTTCAGCCCGAGGTCACTACTGACAATGCAACGTTTCCTAGAAAGCATCACTTTTCCAGGAAGATCAAGATTCTATTTCATTGGATCTTTAAATCAATCTATTGTGGCAATACAATACATTTCATGCAACACTGTGTTTTACAAAACAGTTTAAAAGTTAGGTACAAGGAAAGTACAAGAATACCAGACATATAAATGAATAAAAAGGCAAAAGTAATTGGAATACAATAGGCTATTTATTAGAAGCCTTAAAGGAAAAATGTGCTGCAAAGCATGAATTGAAACATGATTGATTTCTCATGGAGCAATCCTCATTGACCATATTGACCAAAGGGCCATAAAACTGTCTGGTCAACATGAGGCAAATTCATGGACGATAGAAACCACTGATATATGGGAACAAAGACACCAATGACTCCTGGTATGATACCATGGACAAATACAATCTGTGTGTGTGTTTGTGTGTGTGTGTGTGTGTGTGTGTGTGTGTGTGTGTGTGTGTGTGTGTGTGTGTGTGTGTGTGTGTGTGTGCGTGTGTGCACTTGCTCCGTGCAGGAACTAGTGGTTGTAGTGCTAAACGTGTCTGGCCAGACCTGGTGTTAATACGAAGACTAGAGCCAATTCATCTTCACTGACAGTCACCCAATAGCACAGTAAATTACAGAGCGAGGGAGGGGTTGGGGGTGTTAAAAGATAGAGAGAGATAGAGACAAAGGAGGAGACAGAACTGGTAGAGGAGAAAGAGAGGGTAGAGGAGAAAGAGAGAGGGGACGAGGGCTGTTGCAGAAAGGGGAGAGACGATACGCATCCATACAGCTCGCACAGCAACTTATTACGAATGCAACAGACTGGGTTTAAATTCATATATCATCAATATTAGAGGCAACGAACAGGAAGGAGTGCAGGGATTTAATCATGCCTCCTGGATAATAAATAAACCAATATTCCTGTAGCTGGGGAATGAATATATTTGACAGGGAAATGCTGGGTGAGGCTATAATAGCCAGGCAGAAAAGTAAAAAAATATACTTTCTTGCTCCAAACCACTGCCAGTAATAATTTTTCATAACACGTATTTCCTGCATCATTGATGGAACAGAACTGGCCATAAAAGTCGCCTTGGCAGGAGGTGCTGGCATTAACAATGGATCCTCATGCCAGAAGGCCTTTTTGCCAGACACATAAACAGCCCAAAAAAGTGGACACATCCCTTGGAGGAGCAAACAAATCAAGCTTACCTTGCGTTCTTATCTGGTGTTAAAAACCTCTTTCCTCTCAATCAGTGAATAAAGTCTCGAAGGAGCTGCCTCAGGAGCTTGGGTCAGTCAGTCTTTACACAAAATTCAACTAACTTTTATAAACTGCCAATTTCTCAGCCAATGAGAGTGCCATTTCTAACATCTTGCGCTGTATATACTTGACAAGTTTTTGTTAGCAATGCTAGAATATCACTGTAATTCCAGATGTATCTTTTTCCTAAAGGCTAAGGCTCTCTACTCATGATCAGAGGAATTAGCTGTGCTCACCGCAAGGGGCGCAGGGTGCAGTGCAAAGGCAAAGATTGTTAGTGATTTACGTAATTCACATTTGCATTACAAAACGCAGTGGCAAATAAAAGTAAGAACCCGATAATGATGATGAAGGGCTTGGGTGCAAGACATGGATGGATGTCCTTTTCATCCTTTACGGATTGCTTTCAGGTTACATCTCAGACAGCTGTCATTTCATCTGTTGCACACTGAAAGGTCATTGAAAATCAAAGTCAAAATTGAAACAGATTGAATTTTGAGTGCAGCGAAGGGACATCAAGTCCAGGTGCTGCTATGGGTTTTGCTGTCTCCACTCTCTCCATTGGGAAGCAATGGCTCAATCAAATCAATTCTTTTGCTGATCATGCCCAGAGAGCCTAAGGACCCGAAACAGAAATAAATGTTCATTTTTTTATTTACCTTTACATAACCCGGTAGTCTTTTGAGATGCATTACCTCTTTTACAAGAGAGACCTGGCCTAAATGGCAGCGTGAGATAAGTATCACATAGTTACATACAAATTTATCCCAACCACATATAGCACAACACTTAAAGTAAAAAAGACAAATGAATCAATTTAGGCTATTTTCAACCTTTTAACATACAAAGTTTCCACCATTGCAAAGTGTCCTTGAACCTGGCACTAAAGCAGCTAAAAAAAAAGTTGCATCACTGTGGCTCACCCTTATCACTGACCCTTGCACTCTGAGAGGAGGGGGGGAGAACTAATTAGAGGACTAATTGCCCCTTTGGGATTGAAACACACACACACACACACACACACACACACACACACACACACACAACACACAACACACACACATCACCGTTGCTGTTATAAAAGCAGATGGTTGTTCTACTAGAAAACGTCCTTCAACAATAAAAGACAACAAAATCTAATTTGTATGTGGAACAGCATATTGAACCTTTACTGATATTCCAGCCAATCATCCTTCATAACGACCATTGAAGAGTGTGTCCTATATAGCCAGCACTGGCAGCAGCTAATGGCAGCTTAAACTCGAATTTGTGTTTGTCAGGAAGTACATTCAAAATAAATGGAGCCAGCACAAGCGCCCACATTTGGACAGAAAACTATGTTCTCGTGACTCATGTTCAGGTTGTATTTGTGTGTTTGTTGGCCAGCTGACCAGTCTAGTGTTTTAATTGGTCTGTGCCGAGCCATGGAGCTGGTGAGAGACAGTGATGTGTTCAAACTCAGGAAGGTGTAGATGCTGCTGAATAGTAAATAGAAGGGCGGGATGACGTAGCCTGAAAACCGTATATATATATATATATATAATGATGTATTGTTAGTACGTATTTTTTTTAATATATGAATGCATGACATTTCCTGTCTTATGCTTGTTCAATGCTTATTTATTTGTCCTGATTAATTGCAATATAACCAGTTATAAATCCTGGACTTTGGGCTGATTGTTGAAACTTCCAGATGACACTGTTTTTTGTCCTTTTATGTCCTCAGTTTATCATATGGGATTCAAATAGTTTTTTTTATTTAGAATTGAATGTATGAGTACATTTTGATCAGTAAAAGACTCATAATGTCAGAATAATCACCTTACAAAGTTGATATGGCAAACTTGTTGGCAAACAATTATTTATTTACAAATTTAGCAGAAATGGAGCAGCATTTGCATTCATTTGGAGTTGTGTTTCTGACCAAGTGTTTCTGGCCAAGTGTAAGTCGAAAATTCACTGATATTATTGCTCGGTTTTGGTCTCCTCCAACTACTTGAAGTATATGGCTATATATATATAAACATGGTGGAGCTAAATGCCTTTGGTACTGGACAGGTAGTGTACAATGGGTATATCAGACTTTTTGCCTAAAACAGCTGCCTACTGAGAACTAAAGTTGCAGAGATATTATAGAGTCCTATAATATTGGGGATCTGACGATTAAATATGTATCCGGCACAAGGAAATAACAGGTGTCTCTCGCTAAATTTGGAACACCTTGTTTTTCACGAGGTCCTGGCTCAAAACTATTAGTTGATCATGTTCAATTATGGATAGCTTATATGAACGAACATTTAACTGGAAGAATTCTACTCCTAAAATCAACATGACTTGGACGGCTAGAGAGAAGACCATCACTCTGTTGTAGAGGGTGACAATTTTTCTGGACTCCCATGGGTCACAGTATTCCCGCGGGAGTCCTGCCGTACGGAAGTCAATTTCACTGTTGGTAACGTGATAGTGACGGACTAGAGCATAGAAATCAATGGGAGCGGGCGGGACGGAGCCGGAAATTAAATTAAAAAATGACGCTGCAATGCGGTGAGTGCGCCCAAAGATTGCGAGGCATTTTGTTTTAGAAAAGAGAACCACTTATAACTCACAATACGTTTGCTGATTGGCTTCTACTAGCTGCAGAGTAGCCTATCAGAGCGAGACAAAGCAGCTGCCCTGTTCACAAGCCAATCAATCAGCGTCAGCGACTACACCGAGAGTCGGCAAAATGGATTCTGGAAAGAAGCTGTTGCAATTGAAAGTGTCATCGAAGGACCCCTCAATCAATTTTCAGGAGCTGTGAGAAGATCTCTGTTAGGAATTACATAATGAAATTGCCTAGGCCTGCAGGTAATGCATGTAAAGTGTAGCCTAAATTTCCGAGGCAACCTCAGTGATTTGACCACGATTAACCAAACATGCTACAGGGGTGCAACAGAGTCTGATAACTTTAGACAACATAGGGAATGAATGAGCGGGACGGGATTCGGGAGTGAGTCTTTCTCTTGGGATTTTGTAGGACAGGATTTTTTTTGGGGGGGGTGCTGTCACGTGATCAGGATATGACAGGAGTAGCTCGGAATGGGATGGGAGCGACAATTGATTCTCGTGTCACCCTCTACTCTGTTGGAGTTGTTGAAACTACAAAAACACTCAGTCCACTCAGATTACATACAGATACAGATAGTAGCTGCAGAGACAGACAGAGAAGTTTAATGTTGGCATGAAGTTACTCACTGAATTCATGTTAATTAGCGACTGACGGCAACATTGGTCATTTTAACCTGTGAAAGTGCCAGCAAAAAATGAGAAGCTGCTGTCTAAATGTTTTGAACATTGCTCTTTGCTAAGAAGAAAGAGAGAGGAAAGATACCAGATTTGACAATACATTTGTTAGCTTTGGAGATTATTATCCATGTATTTTGCCAACCTGGGTGTCAGACCTCAGAGTCACTCACACCGGTTCCCACAGATGTTCCACATTCACATGCTCTCAAATGCATTAAAATGCTGCACTTTAGAGCCAAATCATTCACATGCTCCAGTGGTGATAACTTGTGTTGTGTGTATTACATACAGGAAACCTTTGTTGTACTCATGTCTTGGATTGTTGCCTCTATCTGTATGTTGCTTGAATGTCTTCTTTCACTCCTGACTGCATATCAAGTTTCCCATTTGGGATAATAAAGTAACTGAACTGAACTGAACTGGTGCTCATTAACAACACAATGTGTGTGTGTGTGTGTGTGTGTGTGTGTGTGTCAACTATGATTCAGTCCATGTAAGGAAGCAGCCAAGTAATTATATGCTGTGTGCAAACAAATACACAGTCCCCCCCTCCACATCCCTTTACTCCCCCACCTTCCCTCTTCCTGTCTGTCTTGAAGATTATCACTGGTGTCTTCCAAAGAAAACATTTGTGCTTTCTTACAATTGCTTCCACCAAAGAACACACACCACACACTAACGTTAACACTGGCTTACAACTTCTTGAGGATTTACCCTAACCTTAACCTAACACCTTGTGAGGACCAGCTTTTTGTCCCTAAATGAGGCCAGATTGTTGTCCCCACAATGTGAGAAAGTACAAGCTCTCTAAAACATGTGTGCACAAACATGCTCTGCACGCACACATACACACAAAACCAGCCATTACGAGAGCTGCCACAGGGAATAGAATGACAATGAAAGCCAAGTGAGAGAGACGGGAGGAGAAAAAAAGGAGAAAAAAATCGAGGGAGCAGAAAAGCCCATGTGGCAGAGGGAGATTCTCATCTTCACTGAAATCAGCTGATCCCTTCCTCCCTCACTCCAGTGCTACAGCTTTCTTTCTTGCATCTCTCTTTCTGTCTCTCCCCCTTCTATCTCCCTCCATCCCTCCCTGTCCTCTTCCTCCCTCCAACCTTTATCCTTTTCAACCAACCTCTTGTCTATTCTTCTTGCCACCTCCCTCTCTCTCTTTTTTTACTTTCTCCCTTTCTTTTTGCCCTCCCCTCCCCTCCTCCAATTCATACTCCTATATCTCTCGGCTTTCACTCTTTTGTATTATCACTCTGTATTCCACCTCCCTTATCCTCTCTCTGTCATAGTGGGAGAGCTGCAGGCAGATAGAGGCAACATACACTAATGTTACTATATTTGACAAGACACACACACACACACATTTTCCTGCCACATGCACAACTGCACACATATAGGGAAAAGAAGGGGAGGTGGGGGCACACACAAACACACACACACACACACACACACACACACACACACACACCAGAAAGACAGCCCTTAAGTGTACATGCATGGATAAACACACACACACACTCCGACGCGTGGTGAGTGCAGGAATCACAAACATAGCGACACACAGAAGGGCAAGCGCGTGACGCCAGCAACCTAACACTGTTGTCTCATTCTCTCTCTCTCTCTCTCTCTCTCTCTCTCTCTCTCTCACACACACACACTCACGCCTCTCAGACGCACACAGCAGCGCACAAGCCAGTGAACAGGACGGCGCTGGATGTGTCATTCATATAGGGAATAGAGCCGAAGAAAAGGATTAACTATCTACATCCCTCTCCCTCTGCGGACCTCATCCTCACTTCCCTCCTCTTGTGTCTAAGCCTCTCTTCACATCATTTGTTTTTCCACAATCCCTCCTTTTTCACAATTTATTGGTGGGTTGAAGGGATGCTGGGGGATTGTCTCCATACAGAAAGGAGGATTATTCTTACATTATTCTTTTGACCGTGATCTTGAATACATGGATTTCTTTAACTGAAGGGGTAACAGGTTTTCTTTTTTGAGATTTTTGATGCTTTTTTATTTATTTATTTTTAATTTAAGGATATTTTTGCTGAGGATGGCTCTTGGGAGAAAGCTATAAGGCTGGTGCAGTCTGAGATATTTGGTCAAAAGGTAAGTCTGTTTGTGGTGTTAGTTCTCATCACTCATACACACAAACACACTTCATTTCAACGTAACTGCTCCTGATCTCATTTTACGACTTGGGTTAAAGATGTACTATATCACACAAAGTAGAGTGCAGACAGGGACAGACTTGCCTTTTTTTTAAGCAAACAATTTTTTTTTTGATGGAGCCAAAGGTACATGCTGTGAGGAGGTGGATGCTGAAAATGTCAGCCCTACCTGTTTCCTGGATACACACAACATGCACATTCACTGGTATTTTTGGGCTGTCGTTCTGGGGCAAAGCTTGCAGAGATGGGCAGTGGGAGAAGGTGAGAGCATCAGTGGTTTATTCACTCACAAGTATGGGTGTATTTCTTTCTGTTATTTATATTTTACAGCTAAACATGAAAGAAGTACATATAAAGACAGGCAGCAGTAAACCATTCAAGACCTTAAAAGAAATATTACGTTGTAAAGATACTTATGGCTCTAATATTTGAAAATAACAGCATACCCTGCAGGGCATAAACAGTAAATGGTTTGGTCTAAACATACAGTATGATGGATGTTAGGGAACAGAATAGGACTTTTTTTTTCATTCCACTTGATTGTAAGAGAAGTCTTATGGTAACTCTTTGTCAGCTACTACCAAACCTCCTCAGGCATAATCTGTTGAGATCTAGCCTAGCTAAGGTTAATATGCTGCAAATATTCTGGGATATTGTTTTAGCATACCACATGTACCACCCTTAGATATTTTTTAAAATGCATGAGGTATTCAAACATGGCAGCCCATGGATTCCAGTGAAAGCTGCACACCCAGGCTTCCTGATTCCATGCCAAAGCTTTAAGTGCATTAAAGACTTTATCTAGCTCTGTCTGGCTGACTAAACGTAAATAAATAATTTTATACAGCTATTCCTACCATACATTAGGCCTAACAGTTAATATATTGGGAATCAAAAAGTTTAATCTGCATGATGCTAAGGATTTTTTTTATAGCCATTTATTTTGTAATGGTCATGTAGGGAGAAAAGTGTGTTCAGAACAGCACAATTAATATTCTATCATGTATAAATCTAATGTAAATAGACACATTAATTGTTTTATTTGGCTGCCTTTAGTCTACTTGTTTCTTTAAACTACACAGTATCTTATGTAATCTTAATCAAGTTTTTTTTATTTATTTTATGGTGTCCTGTTGATTCTCAATCTGATGCCCACTGTGTAGTGTGCTGCTTTTTTACCTGCTGTAAAACACTTCGTAGGCTCTAACCTTGTTTTTGACATGCCTATCATTTCTAGCAGACATGTGTAAACAGTCTGGGTGATATTATTAATGTGCTTAAACAAAAAACAAAACTCAAAAATACTGGATATTTGTTGGGTTAATAATAATAAAGTGTATTTTACTGCAGCGCATACTGTAATTTAAGAGTGTAGTACTAGACTAGAACACTGAAAATGTACATTTACATGTTGGTAAACTGGTAATAATAACTATAAAATACAATGTGCATGATAACATGGTCTAATATTAAAATGCCACAAAATGTGATCTGCATGCTATGCATTAACATGTATGCTTGAACTAAATGTGTGTGTTTATGGACATGTGCACACTCACAACGTGTGTGTGTGTGTGTGTGTGTGTGTGTGTGTGTGTGTGTGTGTGTGTGTGTACAATATGTGTCGGCATACCCACATGTATGTGTAATTATATATATGTACATATTTTTGCACCATGTGCCTGTCAACACGTGTTGTCAAGCTATTGGCATGTGTGTGTGTGTGTGTGTGTGTGTGTGTGTGTGTGTCCGCTGTATGAAAGCCATTAAAAATTGATTTAGTGGAGCTTGGCTGGCTCATATGCCTTTGTTAGCAACCTGCACTGTTACAAACACACCTACACAGACACACACACACATGGACATTCAACAGCAGGTATGCACTTAACCCTGTCAGTTATTATGACTTGGGCTATGACTCTTCATTGTATAATGTGATTTGTTTTGTCAAATAATCTGACATGATAGATCCCTTAAACAAGGCTTGAATCAAACACCAGCCAACTGCCAAATGCTAATGTGTGTGTGTGTGTGTGTGTGTGTGTGTGTGTGTGTGTGTGTGTGTGTAAAGAGTGAGTAAAGGGTAGAGCTGAAGGTGAATAATTGGGCTGTGTGTTTATAGCTGTGATGTCACTCATTCAGGAGCCAAACACACACACACACACACACACACACACACACACACACACACACACACACACACACACACACACACACACACACACACACACACACACACACACACGCCTTCACACATGGATAGACCTCCTCTTGAGTGCAGGTGGATTTCAATTTGGTGGCAAATTGGACAGAATTCCAGCCAAGTTGATTAAAAACTATTAGTCAAGCCAAGTAGGCATGTCACAAGAATGATGAAATCGAGCAAAGCTGTGCACGCATATGCAAATTCACACTCATACAGTAAAACCCAACACAATACTATTAATATTTTCCAGCTGTTATGCATTTATTTTCTACCTGAAGTTATCTTGTTTACACTCTTACTTTAACGCTGTCATGGTTAGATGAGACATGATGGGGAAGTTTAACTGGAGAAGGCAAAATACAAATTTGTCCAGCTACTTTAGATGACTGAGACATAAAATCAGCATATACAGTACCTACAGTAATCATATTTACATTCTTTTATTCACATTGTGATAGAGAGGGATGATCATGGTGGAGATGCTTACTGGAAATGGATTTTCTAGATCACAAAATATTTTATTTATTTGTCAAGCATAAATAAAAAAGGGACATTGCTGAGCCTTTCTTCATCTTGCTTCCTCACTATCAACAATCCCTTCCTGCATCATAAACGTGTGGGACAAAACACAAGCAGAGACCAATCCCAGTTTGTGGTCTCTACTTGTTATCTCTGCCCCCAGGTGTGTGGTTACATTTTTGAGGAAATGCACGTTGGAGGCTCTGCACGAAGCTTCTGCAACCCCCCGCGGAGTATAAATCCGGCTTATGTGCGGACAGGAAACAGTTAGTGGAATAAACAGAGTGAAAAATAGGACGGAAAGAGGAGAGGAGAGAGAAGAGGAGCCCAGAGAAGGGGAGGAGGTGTTACTTGACTCCCCAACATGCAGGCCAATTTAGCACCCAAGTATTTACACGTGTGTGAATGTGTGCATGGGTGCATGTGTGGATTTTGGCTGCCCCTGTGTTCGGGTCAAATTGGTAAAAAAAGCTTTCTGAGAATAGCCTGACAGACAGGCTTAACACTAGACCACCCATTTAACGTGATGGAAACTGATGGGCGAACAGTAGCATGTGACTGCAGAGGTGACCTTCTGCGACAACTCCAATACATCATTTAAGTGACAGTTCCAGCATGTACACAACAATTAGAAGCAAGCAATAAATGTGTATTTGGCTATAAACCTGATATAAGCCCTGTTCACCATTTTGTATCAATGCAGACATTTGACATGATTTTACTTTCTGCTCATAAAGTCACACACTGCTTCCCAGCCAAACAGTTTTCCTCCCCAAAATATATCAAAATAAAGAAACATAAAGCCATGAATCATTTGACAAATGGCCAACATGCACAACAAGGCAACACATACAGTCCTAAAGCTGAAGCAGGAATTAAAGATTGGTTTCACAAAACTTGAAATTGACGCAGAAATCTTTAGTTGAATTAACTACGACAAAGGAAAAAAAGCATTCATCTCAATGTGTGAAGAATGCTTTGTTTGATGTTCTATAGTAGATAAATTAAAAAAATGGAAATCAGTAAAAAGGGTAATTACAATGGAGCTGTCTGTTAAGCTTATTTCTCCTCTTGCATATACATACACTATGTTTTTTTTTAAAACAGCTCTGTGTCGCTACCATTTTGATCTTGAAATAAATTCACACCACCGAGCAAACTGAAAAAGGAAAACATGTACAGCTAGAGGACAGAGAGGAATCTTCCCAAATTCCTTGAGTTCCCTTCATTTCTCATCTGTGCTTCAGAATTCGTCAAATGAAGCTCATGTGCTCATTTAAAAAGAACAACAGAAATTTCCCAGTAGAGCCTGGCTAATGTTACTTTAATCACATGCAGGAAATCCATCTGCCGAATATCCTCGGTACATGCCTCTGTTACTTTGTCAAGGAGAGAAAAGAGCCAGAGAGGGAGAGATGGAATGAGAGAGAGGGCAAGGAGGGAAGGGAATAGTGAAAATTGAAAGATGAAGGTCATAAAGAAAGTGAAAGGATAGAGATGAAGAGATGATGGAGAGGAGAAGAGGCATAATATGCAGAGGGAATATAAAGAAAGAAGGGAGAGAGCAAAGGGATTAGGCAAGAGCTTTATATGTTGTTCAGTGTCTGGCAGGTACTAATAGCAATAATGATAACACAAATAGCACCACGGAGTGCACATACACAATCACACACACACACCAAAACATTGCAGAGGCTGTGGAGGAGAATTTTAATGTCCTCTCTATTCACCCATTGCATTTCTTTTTTTACCTAACCATATTTGCTGCCTTGCCTACATTTCCTTTTTATCCTGTCATCGCTGTCTCTTTTCTACACTTCTTTTCCTCGTCATCACCCTCTCACTTATTTCACCTCTTCCTTTTCTTCTCCTCTCCTCCAGTTTCCACTAAAGCATGTATGACCAGTTGTAAATAACTCCCTGACACTCTGAACAGATTGATGAGTGTTACTTTTAGAAGTGACAGCAACTACTGTCTGTCAGCTTGACCATATGCATAGAAAGTTGAATTTACTGTCTGTCTATCTTCATCTAAATCCATCTATCATGTTTTCCTCTTTATATTTTTCCCTAACACATCCACTTTAACCTCCAAATATTCTCAATCATTTTTGCTTAACATGCCTATTTAAGGCGGTACAGGTGCTAATTTACATAATCAGTGCACACACATCCACAAATGAGTGTAAACACACGCACAAATGCACATTCACCACCATTCAACTTTATGGCAAAATGAGCGGTGCAGGAAAAGTTTTCCCCACAAACTAACCCGCTAAACCATGGAACATCCTAATCTGATTAGTGCGATATTTCACACACTGCTGATTGTGTTTTGATGATGGGAAATAGGAAAAAAAGATGCATGTCACAGCAGCACTCCAGCATTTTCAAAATTACACTGATTGGCCCATGGGGTGCGAGTCAATTGCGTGTATCAGCCATGTGGTATTGAGGTTCCAAAGAGCTTTCTCCCATGGTAATTTCCCACTCGTCAAACCTATTTTCACTGTAATGACTCAACAGTGACAAGAAGACTCATCTTTTTCAAAGCATGTGGGATATGTTTCATTACACTGCTGTAATTGGACTGGGTCTTTTTTTTTTTCTCAATATAAAAGTCCATCTATCACAACGACAACAGCAAACAAATTGCAACCAATCAACTATCATATTAGTTCAGAAAACAAAATGACAACTAAAAACAGGAGAAAAAACAATATAACTATACAACTAACTTTATTGTATACAATAGTAACAAGACTTGTTTCATTTGCACCGCAATTTTCCATGACATTCCAGATGAGTCGATCACAGGCAATAGAACTGCTATAGAGAGGTCTTATTAAACTTGCGGTCCAATAGTTTGATGTGAACAGTCTTGAACAGTTAATTTTCTTTATTGGAAAAGTTTGTTGATTATTTTGAACAGATTTGCTGAGGTGGATCATATGAATGACTTCAGAGATTTCAGAGCTGATATAATTTATGGAATCAGTTTGACACCGTCGTCTCCAACACATTAGAATTTCAGGAACTAGATGTACTTTTGAGGTGACATGTTTCTTGCCGTTTACTCAGAATTCATTTTAGGTTTACTATTGCTGTGTTACCTTTATTTATTCTGCGAAGACGTCATAATGTCAGCAGCACTTTACTGTCTCCTGCCTTGCCCAAGGGTACTTTGGCAGTATCACACATACAAACACATACAATGTCTTTTTTATTTTCCCCATTAATTCTTTCTCTTCCTTTTTCACACTTTTTGTTGCGTCCATATGTCTCATTTCTGAGTTAATGTCTTTTCCCTGCCTCTCTACCTTTCCCCTCCTCTCTCTTCCTCCCCTCTCTCCGCCTGTTTCACGCTCCCTTTGTTTCTCTCTGTGTGTCAGTCTCTGTGCCAGACAGTAGCAGTAGGGGGTCTGTCTGTGGGAAAGGCAAACTGATTGTGTAAACTGACAAAGACACAAACATCTATTATTTATGCCTATGAAATACTGGGGTGGGGGTTGGGGGGGGTTGCTTGCGCACATGCACTTACGCACACATACAGTACATACACACAAAAGGTAGCATAGGTGCAAACACATGCATACGCACAGAAATAAACTTTTAATGTATGCAGGGAAGCCTTCTGGCAAACACACAGACACAGCGCCTGCTGCTTTAGCCTTCTTGGCTGCTGGTGTATACGGGTGTGTGTATGCATGTGTGCATGTGCACATTAGTTTGTGTAGTCCTGTGCAATAACAATGTGATGTGATACTGCCTCATCTATCTATCTATCTATCTATCTGTCTGTCTCACTCATCTTTTTTCTCTCTCCTCAGGTGTTTTGGTGTAGCTTTTCGCAGTCGCTGCCCTAGTGGAGGCTGCAGGCATGGTGGCTTGACGCCCCCATAGCCCCGCCCCTCTGACAGAGGAAGGCTGCAGAGCTCTGTGTCATGCCCCCACACACCCACCCCCCTGGGGGCATCGGCCTGCCCTCACCCAGCTCTACCACCTACCACCTGGCCAGATCTGGTGAGTCGACAAAAGCAGATGAAAAAGATGAGAGAGTTAAGAAAAACAGTCAAGAAGAGGAGAAAAAAGTGCTCTGTTCCTACTCAACTCTGCTCTATTTTTTCCCATTTATTGTACTTCTAACCACACACGAAAGGAGAAACACTGTCTGTTTTGACAGCTGCTAATGTTAGCATGCCCAGACACAACCACAACCACACACACACACACACACACACACACACAGCGGGTGAGGGCATTGAGCCGGCTTTGGCCACGTGCCAAGTCCTCCAGTGAAATGCCACATTACTGTATGTATTAATACAGCCAGCAGTCTGTGGAAACAAAACAACTTGGGAAGAGAATGATGGGGGAGAGACCTGCAGGTTATTTGTCTCTCTTCCTATGCATTTTACCTTCTTTGCTTCCCTTTCCTTTTTTTCCCCTTCTCCTGTCCTTTCTTTTTTCCCCTCACATTTTTCTCTTCTTGGTTTTCATCTTTTTCTTACATATATATACTTATACATATCTCACTTCCATATATATATATATATAAGAAGACATATACGTCTCTTCTTCCCTCTTCCTCTAATTTTCTGCCCACAGCCCCCGTCTCTCTCTCCCCCCACAATCTCTCTCTCTTTTATACCACTCAGTCAAAACAAAAATCCGTCGGAAGTCGGGTGGCATAGCAACAGACATGAAAGCTGCGTGTTGTGGATTAGCTAGTGGAGTGGATGGATCTTGCTCTCTAAGAGACTCCAGACACTTTCTCAGCTAATAGGCAAACTTGACACAAAAGGTGTACACATGCCACAGTCTCGGTAGGAAATAAATGTCTTTACATTAAAAAGAAAAGAGACCATAAAAACGGGGATCTCTGTCTTCCTGTTGGAGAGGTATTATTGTTCCAAAGGTGTTTGGCAAAAACGCCCCCACAAACTTCTGTGTAACAGGGGAGAGACTAAATAACAGGGCAACACTATCTGTCAGACCCTCCACACGCCCACACAGTGCCTCTAAATCGATAGCTACACCTCCCTCTGGGCCACCCGATCTCCCTCCATCTCCATCACCTCATACCTCTTCCTTTCTCTCTTCACCTGTCCTCTACCTTTTCTTCATTCTTTCATCCATCTCTGCATTAAATTCAGTTCAATATAACTGCATGATCAGTCTCGGTTTCCCTCTCAGTGTATTTCATCAGGTTTTCTCAACATAAATATTACATTAACAGTATTGCTAAAGCCTTTTAAGAATAAGAATCTAAAAGGTTCTCCGTTAGTCACCATCTCTTCCATGCAATTACGTTCTTTGCATTAAGGTAACACAATATTGCCAAAACAGTCTCTCTCACTCAGCTCAATTCTTCCTTGACACAAAATGTGCATAATCAATACTGCCAAGAATTTTCAAAACAGGTGTTTTCTCTGCCTCTCTCCTTTGCTTTTTCACTGTCTCTGTATTTTTCTCATAAAGCTTGGAAGCTCTCTGATCTCTGCTATTACTCTTCAAGGTCCTCACACACTATTATACACACAGTCACACACAAACACACATCCCAAGTGACTGGAAGATAGGAGAAGAGAGGGGTAAGGCATCCCATCAAATCAGAGCCAACAAAAATGTCAGATTAACAGTTATTACAGGGTCAAGGATCTGTCTTTTAAAGCTGAGTTCATTTAGAAATAGAATTTGACAGACTGAGGATACAAAAGATTAGTTTCCATTTAGTATTCTGGTAATATAGTGCAAATTTTTCAAATGTTGCAAAAATCAAATGTGTGCTTTCATCAGCAGGGCTAAAGCAAAAGATTTCAGCGGGACAGAAAAAAGACAAGAAAAATGAGTGTTGGCATTCTTCAGTGTCACCAGTGTTGGCCATATTTTCAACTAATGGCCGTTAATCTACGATGAAAGGTTGTAACCTACATGAGAAAGAAAGTGTTATTACTTTTCTGAAAGGTGGTGGAGAATGCTTAGTTCATGGGTGTTTTCCAGTATTCAAAGCCAATTGTAAAATGTTGTGGCTCAAAGTAAAAAAATAAATTGTGCCAAATGATCAATAAATGCATTTCCATCGCAGGTTTTTGCATAATTTATTTGTCACTGAAAGCATATATATTAGTCAAGTGGTTTTATAATTGGTAGATGGTTTTATAATCAGGACAAATGTGCATGTTCGCAGGAAAGATTCTCATCTTAATTCAGGTTTTCTTCATTCATGCAATTTCTCAAAACAAAACGAGAGAGATGGAATATAAAAACTGATACTTGAGATAATTTCTATGCCATAAATACTAACGTTTGCCTTGCCAGGTTGTGAAAATAAAAAGTAGTACCAAAACTGAAAAGAAAAGATAGAAGAGCTTGAAAGTGACATAACACCACAGAAAAAAGAGCTTTAAAAAAAGTGCAAAGTAGAGGGCAGAATAAGAAATGTGAGAGACTGGAAGGGAGAGGAAGAGAGATGTGAGATTAAAAAGGTGTAGTGAAAGAGAAAAGACAATTTGGAAAACAAAGGATGAAGGAGGAGAGGCCATATGGTGCCTCCAGGCCTCCACGATACCAACAAACTGTCTCATCTGACACAACACACATTTGCATACAAGCAGGCATGAGTTCATTCCTATTCACACATAAACACACTGTAGCTTATCTGGTCCACTGTGCGTGTTTATGCACCTTGTTGCAGTTCCAAACAAAGCCGGCAGATTAACTGACCACATAATCAAAAGAGTGACAGAGAAAGTGACAGACAGAGAGGGTGAAAGAAGGGAGGATTTGGCTTTGAATGGATCCGATGACTGAGGTTAAAACATTTGATTTGGAAAGGAGCCTTAATGCAGCGTTTGAGGTTGTAGCATAATGCCAGGAGTACAGCTGTAAAACAGTGCTGTGACGAAAGGAGTAGCATAAGGTTTGGAACAGAGCCACAGTAGAGCTATACAGTCAAAACTAACTTTCTGTCTGCCTGCAGCAGCTAATCTGTTGCTGCTGTTAAATTGATTGGACACATTACTTGTTTAACAAGCTAGTTTGATTTGAACTTTTTAAAGACATTGGTCAGCTATGAGAAGGTATCAACAAACCAAATTAATTACTGGGTGGTTAGTAGCTGGTGGCACTTTTCAACCCTGCTGGGATGATGGGTTTGGCATGAAGCCACAGCAGTGTAATGTATGTGTGTGTGTGTGTGTGTGTGTGTGTGTGTGTGTGTGTGTGTGTGTGTGTGTGTGTGTGTGTGTATGTGGCATTAGGCTTGGAGTGGAGCCTGATCCCTTATTGTTACATGAGACTTGAGTTAAATAGAAACTGGAATGGCAGCTTGTTGGCAAACAATCCAAAGCATCTGGCAAATTCAAGTATGTAATCAATAGCCATTTTAATATAATTGAAAGTTATTTCGAGAATGAGGAACCACATGTACTCACAAGGAGTAAACTTTAAAACAACAAGGTTTCTCCATTGAGGTGCAACTTGAATTTTACTCTTTCATTTTCTACTATACTATGTATTCTTGTCCTCTCTCCTACAGTGGTTTATAACATTGATCTTTCTAGGAATAGAGAAATATTATCCTCTAACACAGCACTGTGGCTTTGACCCCTGACCTCCTTAGTGGCGGTGGCTTGTAATGTTTGTGATCTAGGAATTAACGTAAAGTTTATTGTTGCGGTGACATTACGTCAGCTTGCCTACTAGCGTTATGTAGGAATTAGAAGATTGCTTCAGCTAGGGTGTCCTTGAACTAGCTCCCAGCTGGGCACGATGCCTGCAGAAACCTGCATGTACATTATTATTTATTTTCACTTCTCTTCTGACCACAGTATAGTTTGGTGCAGGTACAACAGGAATGTGCCAGATGAAACAAACAAATACATGGTATTGGCCCACTTGCAAAGGACATTGGCTGGGATAAATCTGGATCATCCTCTGCACCACAAACAGTTTAGCACTTGCTGAGCGATACCGAAGTAATTCAATTCAATTGGATTTATAGTGTCAAATCATAACAGGAGTTATCTCAGGACACTTTACAGATAGAGTAGGTCTAGACCACACCATAATTTATAGAGACCCAACAAATCCCCCAAGAGCAAGCTTTTGGTGTGACGGTGGCAAGGAAAGGGCCCATTCCTGAGGAGAAATAGTACTTTACTCACCAAGTAATCATATAAAACGACTGATAATGGTCCTGAATAATATAGCCATTTGAGATATGCTAGATTTGTCTTTGTGAACCCTCCACACGCCTCTGAAAAGGGCATCAAATTAGCATGATAAGAGATCTCAAGTAGTGTACAATCAAGTCTAATACTAGAATTTGAGCTACTACTTCAAATCTATCTATTTACCTATCTATCTTCTATCAGCAAACAACAAATAACCAACTAAAAAAAATCACAAAACGATAATAAAACCAAAACACGACAACTATCTCTCACAATATTGTGTGTGAATGTGCGCCATCAATACCATCTGTCTATCCATCCCTTCTAAGGAATGAGTGGGCATACATTACGACTTGTCACACATCCAAGGCAGAATCTATTCTATTCTACTGATGCGGATGTGACAAATCAAAAGCCAAGCATCCTTTATTTTCTCTCCAAATTCTGAGGCCCAGTTGAGTGGTCAGTAGAAAGCAATGCCACATCCATCAAATAGATGGTGTGACAGTGAAATATGTAGCCGTGGAGTTGCTGTAACTGGCCTCAAAGTATGCTTTACTGATAATTTATTTTCCGTCACTTTTTTCGTTCCTATCTCTTTATCTCTCCCCTTCTTGGTCTTTCCTGTCACTCCTGCTAATTAATAGCTACTATCACAAAAACAATGTCATTGCATGTCATACTCTCCCAATGGCTATGCTTTCGTGTGTGTGTGTCACAACAAATTGATACAGATAGCATGAATTAGAGAGGCAGATCAGCCTACATTTTCCCCACTCACCCCTCCAAGTCAAAATAATGATTCTGTCTTACCGATGCAGAATTCATCCCAGGAGAAATGGACAGGGGAGGCAGAGAGAGAGAAAGTAGGTGGGAGAGAAATGGAGGATGAGAGAGGGACAAGAGTAAACAGAGAGAGGAGGAAGACAGAAATAAAGAGAAATATTGGAAGTAAACCTATAGGGGCTAATAAATAAAGTATAAAAAACAAGATGTTGGAGGACTACTACAACCTCTCCTCTTCTCTTCTCCTCACACTGTCAGCAGGAGTACAGCCTAAATCCCTACACCCTGTTCCTGCTTATCCTCAACTGATGTACACATGACTGTGTCAGTGCTGGCTATATAGGACACACTCTTCAATGGTCGTTATGAAGGATGATTGGCTGGAATATCAGTAAAGGTTCAATATGCTGTTCCACATACAAATTAGATTTTGTTGTCTATTAGTGTTGAAGGACGTTTTCTAGTAGAACAACCATCTGCTTTTATAACAGCAACGGTGATATGTGTGTGTGTGTGTGTGTGTGTGTGTGTGTGTGTGTGAGACCATGACTTTCTGTGTGTGAGTAAGCATTTAAGTGCCCAAGAGTCAGGCAGAAAGGTTTTGTGCATGAGAGAAAAAAAATAATGTGGGTTAAATGATGGGGATTTTGATGTGAACCACAAACGTCTCCCTCCTTATGTCTCCTCTTTTCTTTTTACCAACGTCTATAGCACTTGGTTGCTACGGTAACACAGCATTACCATGTCAATGTTGGAAATAATGCGGTGACACAGCTGGGACCTCGATATTATACTGTATGTGCACTAGTGTTGTGTATTCTTTTATATCTGTTTCTAAGCCTTACACAGAAAAGTCATGCTTATAGTGATGTGGTAGACAGTATAGTGTATAAAGAGATTCAAACACACACAAACATTCAAGCGAGCACACGCACACTTTGTAACCACACGCTGGCTGGCTATTTTCCATCTGCTAACTAAATGAGGACTCAGGTTACGGTGGAGCTCAGACATGTAACAGCCTCTGACAGATTACACAGACACTGTTGCAGTAGAAAGACAGGCTACACAGTGTGTTGAGATATGACAGATGGTAGATTACACATCAGATATGACGAATAATCATTTTTAAGATACTTCTCTGTTACTCAAACAAGTGAAGGCATTATCACATATCCATCATATTATATGACTTATGACTGCTGACACAAATATCTTCAACATTTTATATCATCGCTTTAATAAAACTGGATCCTTGCAGCCAAAATTTAAGTGTGACTACCATGCATACAATATAATTATATATTGTCAACAATATGCCACCATTATTGCTCCTACTGAAGGCACTAGTTGATTTGAGGAAGACCAACCAGTGTACAGTTAATACACATTGACTTTTTTATCATGCTTTATTGTATTCAAAACATTTTGAATGATACTGCCCCTAAAATTCCCACTGAGGAGATTCAGGGTTGGTAACTACATGCAAGTGAAGCCATACTGTAATGTTGCATCAGGTAATGTAGCTGGTATTGGAAGTCACAGGAGTTAAATCTAAACTCCTTGAGTGAGACTCCTGCACATAGGACCATGTGAAACATTAAAGAGATAGAATAAGAAATACAAGTACTCTGTTGCATGGAGGGCAGCTGGTCGTTCTAGTAATAAGATAGCAGCGAGTCCGTTGCTTGCATAGAAAACAGCTTGGCCCCTTGGTAACATGCAACTGGGCTCAATAACAAAGGTGCCTGCAGTGATGACATCATAGCTGGGTCCAGTGTCACCCAGGGGCCCCTGGATATAAACTTACAAACAGCTGAGGCCCCAGAGTTGTCAAACAGTGTTGCCTAGGAGACACTGTCAAACATCCCCACATTTACAGGAGTCATACGACTCTTCATATGCCTATGAAGGTGACAAACACTAAAAATAAATGTAGATGTCTGTGTAGATTTGTGTGTGCACCATAATCCTGCAACTTTGTACAGATAGAGAAACTAAATAGGCAGAAAGTACTACAAGACACCCAAGTGACTGCACACAGCATAACACACATACATACAAAAGAGCATGCAAACATACACTTAGACAGTTAATTATCCCAATTCAAAGATTACCTACGACCTGTGTTATTTGAACCCTTTCACAACTTCCAACACACTCGTGCACGGACTGTAGATGGGTGTGCCAGTCACCATGCCAACTAAAAGAAAGCTGACAACTACTTGGGGGTGTTGGGAGTCTACTGGGCAATACTGCTCTAAGAGTTGCCTCAGAAGTCTTCAATCAAACAGGAACATGGTGTTGCATTTTAATGTCGTGTCTCAGTTTATTTCCCATTGCTGAAAGCATTGCCAGCCTACATTTGCCCTAAATGTCAGCACTTTTACGGTATGTGTTTGGGAATTCTTATAAAAGATTCAGTCTGAAGTCTGTTCGTACTGAATTAAACTGCACAGAACCACTTAAGACTTATTTGGACTAAACCTCCCTATCTTCCTCTGACTGTGGCTGAATGTTTTCCTTCTGGTTTGGCTGCGTGGAGCGCTACAGCAGAGAGGATTTGGAGCAGCTAAAATAAGCCAAAATAACAACTACCTCCTCCATGAGAGCAGCTAAAACCACTCATAAATGTTGGAAGATAGGCTTCAGCACTGAGGAAGGGTGGGAGGGGGTGAGGGGGAGTTATAATGTACAGTAAGAGAGGGAGAGGAGAGGTTGTGGTGAGGAGAAAGGAATGAAAGAGTAAGGGCAGAAAAAGAATAACTTTGCAAAATAAAGTCCATACCTCAGGCTGAGAGAGATGAAAAGGTGAACAAAGATGACCGGAATTTGAAATATGACATGATATGAGGGAGAAGCAGCAAAGTATACACAGTTTTCTCTCTCTTCCTGGCTCTCTTTCACTCTCTCTCTCAGTTGTATAACAGTACTTCTACCTCTGAACTACATTCTCCTAACAAATCTCCCGCACTACTGTACCTTTTCAAACCTGTTCTAGGAAATTCACAGCCACTGTGCAGCAAAATCCTTCTAGATTCCTACTGAGCTGCCGCAGTGAAGATTGGTGCTCTGAAGCATTTCCACCACAAAGTACGATGGCACAGGACGCTTCAAAATCTGTTCTTTCATCCATTTATGAAGTGGCGTTAATTTTCCTAGAGATTAGGATTATACTGCCGGATGGAGCAGAGAGGATAATAGATACAGGAACAGGGAGGGAGAGGTCACACACTGATCTCTCTTACAAGGCCACAGTCTTTACTTTCTGACCCTTTTTGGTTCGGGATGTAAAATGGGGCAGTGTCCTGGTTATGGGAGGTCATGTTCTGTCTGACTGACAGGTAAAAGCTGTCTGATAAAAGATGCTATTTCTAGACCGTTGTCAGCGTCTTTCCAGATGTTTCAACAAAGTGTTATGCAATACAATTTATAATCACCATGAAACCTTTCAAGTAACAAAGATTAGTGAGATAAATATAATCAAACTAATCTCTGAATTCTGACATTTTGTGTTTGCACATTTGCTGTTGAAAAAAAGATGGATATTATTACCTTTGGAGGGGTTGAGATGCATACAAAAAATCTTTAAAATTTAGATAAAATTTAACTGTGTTCCAATTATTTGTTTTAAATCTAAATTCCGATCGTAAAGAAATGCTGCTTTTGCAAATCTCACTGCACTTTCATTTGCATCGATTTTACTTCAGACATGACTCAAAGCAGTTGTTTTGCAATTTGGGAAATGCACTTATTCATTTTCTTTACGAGTTAGATACTCACATGTACGTGTACGGACAATAAACATCAAGCTATAGCCAGCAGCCAGTTAGCTTAGCTTAGCATAAAGACTGGAAACAGGGAGAAACAGTTAGCCTGGCTCTGTCAAGAGGTAAAAAAAAAACTAAACAAAACAGCACTCTTTATGCTCACTTGCTTAAACATTTTATCATGTTTCTTTAATCCGTACAAAAATCTAAGTGTGAAAACCACATGTGGCGTTAGGGGGGTTATTTGTCGGACGATTTCCTGTCCGGACACAGTAACTTCCTGGAGTCTGACGTCCCCGTGAGCTCATCAGGCGACCAACAGGCTAGCTGTTTCTCCATGCCGCCAGTCTTTATGCTAAGCTAAGCTAACCAGCTGCTGAGTATCTGCACATTTCCCAAAAGGTGTTTCCCAAAATGTCAAACTGTCCCTTCAACAATATTTTGATGAGCTTAAAGAGGTGATAAAGAATTCCTAGA
This sequence comes from Sander vitreus, assembly GCF_031162955.1. Classification (NCBI taxonomy): domain Eukaryota; kingdom Metazoa; phylum Chordata; class Actinopteri; order Perciformes; family Percidae; genus Sander; species Sander vitreus. The sequence goes on from NC_135877.1 coordinate 12,977,389, forward strand.
TAATTTTCTCAAATCATTCAGCATTACTCATTATTTATGATTAATTATGTTCACTGTCTCTCTGTTCTCTCACTTAAGTCTATTTATGACCAGTTTAAAGGGAATAAAGGGAATAAAAATGATTTTAATGGGATGTTTAAAGCATCCTCTCAACTCTCTTTCTCACTGCGCCATTGGAAGGCTCATATTTTATCAGTAGTAAGATAAGAGGGCCAGAGGAAAGGCGCCTTACTTTAGAAGAATGAGACGACTTTCATGATGCAATCACTCATATCATCAGATTTTCATGACATTTTTAACATATCAGAATGTGGAGTGTCCAGTAAAGGGCTATTCCACAGAGTTTCATCACTCTTAGAGCCAGACGGCCAATGTGGTGAAAGGGAGTGAGAGAAAAGAGGGCGAAAATGAGAAAGAGAGCAAATTTTGAGAAAAACAGATGGACTAACAGAGAGAGAAAATACAACAGGGAGCGGGTGACACATGCGACAAAAGGCAATGGCACGCTGAGAAATAGATGCTAATAATATGCAGATGATGCAAGTGATGAAATCTGCTGTTGAAGCAAACCGTCTTGTCAGGAAGTAAAAGAATGTTGTGTCTGTGTCTGGAGTTTAGACAGAGTAGTTTTCTTAATATCACGCTTTGTTGGTGCTTAACACACACGCACTGGCACACACGCACAGGCGCACAAGCATATGCCCACACACACATACACAGAGAGATAAAGCATAAGTCGTGTTGATAAGCCATTGGACGGAAACAAAGTCAGCCACTGTAACGAGACACTGAGGGAATACAGAGCAGTGCCGAGAGACTCGAAGTGAAAGAGAATGAGAAAGATAGAGACTAAAGTGGGCAAGCGAGAATTACAGAGTGAAGAGAGAAACAGACAGATGCAAATAAATACAGACAGACAGACAGACAGACAGACAGACAGACAGAGGGACAGACAGACAGATGGACAGATTGACAGACGGACAAATGAAAATGAAAAGAAATTAATGAAAAGGCCTGAAAAGGAGCAAAAAAAGACAAATACAAAAACTAGAAAGAGAATGAAAAAGGAACAGAGAGAAAGAAAGAGACAGTATGAGTGGAAATGGTGAAATGACTATAGTCTGAAGAAAACAATAGGTCAAAAATTCATAAAACAGAAGGGATTTTCCTCACGAGTGTCACTCAGACTGCTGTGAGATGCAATAAACATACACACAGAAAGACAAAGAAAAAGACAAAGCCAGACACACTCAAAAATACAAGACGAAACAAACAAGTAGAGCTTTTTTTTGAAAGAGATGTCTTTGTGATTAGACTGCTGCCTTGGAAATACTAGCCAGAATAGGCTAGAGACAAATATGTAGAACTAATCTTATCTCTTTTTTGCATGTTTTTAGACAACTGTAAAAGCTTCTGTGAAAGCTATAGTCCTGGTTTCTATACAATCATTTCCACTTTAAACCACTCACTCACATCCTTCAATTCATTCCTTTTTCTTTAACTTTCTCTGCAGTCTTCTATACACATCCTCCTGATTGGTATCCACACCGAAAAGATAATTCTCTCTCTCCTCCTCTTTCTTGTCTTCAAGTCTTCCTCTGTGTCCTCTGCCTCGTGGCAACGCTGCTGCCCGCAGCCTCCGCCTGCCCTCCTCCCTGTCTCTGCGACTCAGACAGCCTGGTGGTGGACTGCGGGAGCCGGGGTCTCTCCTCCCTGCCGCCTCTTCACCTCCTGCCTCCATGGAGCCGCTCCCTCCTGCTAGCCAACAACAAGTTTGCATCGCTGGGAGCCTCTGCCTTCGCTAACCTCTCCTCTCTGGAGGTCTGCAGCCATTTTTTATTGTTGTCAGTGGAATTTTTCTTCTCCTAGAAGTTGAACATGTTGTGTTGTTATGTTGTTGTTTACCATGTCGTGCGCCGTGTTTTCCCCAGGACAATAAGTGATAATTAGTTTTCAAGGTTTTGCAGGGCTACTCATCATTAGAAATATTGTGTGCAAAGCACAGCCCAGTTGGAATTCAAAATTTAAGAACTAAAAATGATGGATCGTTACTGCACCTGCAAAAAAATAAAAAATAGGCTGGGTAACTGCTAGCTCATCAGTCACAACCGCTGGCTGCTGTTTATTTCCAATCTTAAATACGGTTTGTTATTTAGAACATCAGATACAATGGATTGGGTCAATTCACTGTCAATGCTTAAAGGGGTGATAGAATGCAAAACCGATTTTACCTTGTCATAGTTGAATAACGACAGTTTGGTGGGTAAATAGGACATACATAGAACCTCAAAATCCCATTGACATCCCTTTCCTCTGCAAATCTCACAATTTGAAACTGCCTCTGAAAACGGGCAAATCTCAACAAACCACAGAGTTGACGTCAACTCGGCGGCTCCTCCTTATCTGGCTCTGGTCTCTATCTTTGTCACGCCCCAACATTTACATAGGCTACACCACTGATCTGAGATCAGGTAGTCTTCTGAATAGGTCACGCAGATCTCAGAAATTGTATACATTGTTCATCTGCTATTTTATCAATAAATTCACTTTCAACACAGACTTTATGCGAGAAATCATTTTTCGTAAACCGGCCCATATTTGAGCTTTATATAGTTAATTTCTGCGTATAAAAAAGTCTCACAAGTGAATGTAATAACAAAATAGCAGACAAACAATGTATAACGTTGCAGTGTCAGAAATATGAGCCCTGCTGTCTCTTCTCCAATGTATGTGTATGTGGTTCGCTCAACCAATCAGTGCACAGCTCATCTAAATATTCATTTGCAGTAACTGCACTGCTGCAGAATGAAAGGCCCTGCAGCGGATTGTGAGGATGGCTGAAAAGATCACTGGGGCGTCTCTTCCCTCCCTCTCTGACATCTACAACACCCACTGTTTGCACAAAGCCATAAGCATTGTTAAGGACATAACACACCCGTCCCATGCACTCTTCTCCTTACTGCCATCAGGTAGAAGGTACCACAGTATAACTGCCCGCACCTCCAGAATGGGGAAGAGCTTTTTACACAGAACTGAAATGCACACTTTCTTTATGCTGCTAAAACTCTATATATCCTACCTCAATCAATGCTCTGTTACAAGTCTACTTATGCCCTGTCTTTTGTTGTGTGTTGTCTGTCTTGTCCCTTGTCTGTCTTAAATGCTCTACTTTAAGTAGTAATTGCACTTTATGTAAAGTCTATAATGTGTGTGCACTAAATGTAGCCTGTCTCGAATGTCGTTTGTATATAATGTTTTTATATAATGTTGTTTTCATATATTTTAAATGTGTAACACCGCTTGATCCATGGTGAAACGGCATCTCGTTTCACTATATACAGTGTATATGGTTGAAATGACAATAAAACCCACTTGACCTTACTTGACTTGATGAGCATACCATATTTGGAAGAAAAGCTCTCGTTCCAAAAGGGCCAAAACACAGGGATGCATAAGGGCCCATAAAATAGCAACCGGGCCATTTTCAGCCCAATCAATGTTACAACCCTTATTAGGACACCTTAAGGAACAGTGTGAAATACCCTATATAATCATTCTATCACCCCTTTAATGTACAACTACCTCATTAGCTGAACTGAAAGACAATTTACTTCCACACTGCTGAGCATCTATCTGCTGTAAAGAGTTTGTTCTCCATTCTGACTGATTGTTACATTGGTGATCTAGAGTATGGAGATTTTTACACGTATCCTACCATTGCACTTGATGTGAGTGCCATTTTAAGGTTTAATATAAAATGTCATTGGTCATGTCAAAGTCATTTTTTAATAAGAGCATCAGGCACGAGGTGTGTCAAATGCAAAGGTGTATATGCAAGTGAAAATGTATTTTTTGTGTATTTTAGGAGCTGGACCTCTCTAATAACTACCTGGATAATTTACCAGCTGGATTATTCAGAGACATGTCCAACCTGACAAGACTGACTCTGCACAACAACTCACTAACTGTAATGGACAGAGACCTCTTCCAGGTAGGCACTGTAGATTACATAACACCATATATAATACAGCTCACTGACAAGACAAGAAAACACCTTATTCATACTAAGAATCATACAGAACACTGTGCTAAACTGTATACAGTCATGCAAAGTGTGAGATATAGCACCAGATTATTCAATCCACCAAAATACTACGGCATGTGAATGAAGAAAGAAGCTGATACCACTACTGACACACTGTTTCAACTCCTGGGCGAGGCTCGACAGGCTCGGTTTAGGAGTAGAGCCAACCAAAGCAGATATACATGGGATCCTGTCCAGTTAGTAAATTAGTAATAATTCGTTTGCTCAACACTTTCATCCACTTTTATCTGAACCAAAGCAGTCTGCAGGGTGAGCTTGTGTCATGACTTCACTTGGGATCCTAAATTTAACAAGATTAGCCCATCGAGGGATGAGCTGAGCCCCTTGGAACGAGTAAAAGAAGCCAATAATACTAATATGAGTTTGGGGGAAAGTGTACACTACAATACCATACTGTATGAGCAAAGACGACTAAATAGAGCACTTGTTTTGATGTTTCTACAGGGTTTGGGGGGTCTTCAGAGTCTGGATCTATCCCTGAATGGCCTGTCCTCTGTTCCTCTGGGGCTACTGGATGAGCTGCAGAGCCTCAGGTAGAAATCAACACTTAACAACAATTAATGTGCTATTACAGACCCCCAGAGCAACATTAGTGTTAGATCACATTGTTAACATTATGAATACTATTACCATCCACCAGCTAGGATTTCAAAGGTCAGTGCTTTACTTCAAACAAAACATTTTAATTCAATTAAATACTCCTTATGTTAGTAATTACAACTTGCAAATGAACACAATATGATCATATCATCAATATACAATTACAATGGAATTCAACATATTGAAGTATTGCCCAGTAGTGGTTGTACACTACATGTAGTAGCTGCCTGCTTTAAAAATCAATGCCACAAGGGTAAAGTTGTCTCGAGTTAAGAGAGTAAATTAATGTTATTCTAATTACTTCATAGGTGGTTGTCTCTAGCGGGTAACAGGCTTCATGGTTTGGAGAGGGCAGCGTTTGAACCGCTTGCCAACCTACGACACCTGGAACTGGGACACAACCCCTGGGAATGTGACTGCAACCTCCGCGATTTTAAACACTGGATGGAGTGGCTGCTGTACAGAGGTAGATGTTTGATTTATGTTAGAGGAGCTTTGAAAAGGTGCATCTGATTTCAATTAGGGGATATGACATGTGTACTGTGTGTGTTACCCACGTGTCTCTGCAGGCTGTAAACACATCAGATAACCACAGCTGCTCTCTGCTCTCTCTTCATGTGTAAAAATCTACATTCACCTCAGCGCCTCGGGCCTCAGCTGCCCCACTAATGAAGCATCTCTTCTCTTTTCTGTTCCATTCTGCTCTTTGCTTCATTCTACTCTCTTCTGCTTTGCTGGGCCCTACTCTCCAGCTCAGCTTCAGTACAAGTCAGACAAAGACTGACACACGGCGGACATGATAATTTAATAATCGCCAGAGCATCACAGAAAAATTGCAAGGAGACATTTCGTAGTTAAACATTAACAGCATGTCAGTAGCTGTTAAAAGGATAGATAATGCACGAGATGTTGTAGAAAGTAAGACAAAGCACCGAACAAGTGTGAAATGCTCGGTGACAGCAGTCTGCGTTGACTTCTATCTCCTGCAAACCACTTTGAGTACACATGGCTGGGATGTTTGGAGATATTTGGAGAGCTCTGTTTGCAGAGGGGATTCTTTTGTTGCACGCCGAGATAAAAGCATCTGGCTAAATACCACTTGCTAGTTCTATCTTTCTGTTGTCCTCCGCCTTTATCTCATTGTTTCTGTTGCTTTACGTATCTCACGGCAATGGTGAGGATCAATGGCTTTCTAATACGCAATCTGGAGGCAAATACTATGTGGAGACAAATGCAGCACGTGATGATAACAAAGCAGATCCCCCACCCTCCTGCCGCCTGTGGGAATTAGTGAGTCAGATTTTTTTTTCTTCCACACAGAGCTCTGCTAAAACTAGGCATGTCATCTCATGAATTATAGAAGAGCTTATTTGAGGCTATCTCCAACTTAGTGTAGAGGGCACGCAAACTCTGTGTGTGTGTTAAGTGATGTATGACTCATCCTAGTGTTTGCACAACCACCCCACTCTCTATCTCTTCCCCTCTCTCAGTTAATTGGTAGTGCTTTACAGGCATAAGGCATTTTATAAATGACCTCTCCCTGTCCTCCTGTCTCGGCACCTCTTTCTCTCTCCTTCAGGGGGGAAGGTGGACGCGGTGGAGTGCACGCTACCGAAGGATCTGCGTGGGCGAGACATCCGTGGCGTTCCGGTGGAAATGTTCAACTACTGCCTCCAACTTGAAGATGAGAACGGGGGAGGAGGTGAGGGTTCCCGTTCTGGACAAGGAGGCGTTCCTCCCTGCAGCAGGAACGCTCTTAACCCCAGTGGGGCAACACCAATTTCTGACAGCAGCAACACTGGTCATGACTCCACTTCAAACATGGGAGGTGGAGGAGGAGGAGGAGGTGGGGGAGGCGGAGAGGCAACTCCGGATTGTGTCCGTGCCCGTTACCGACCTGTGAGCGTGCGCCGCGCCATCGGCACAGTTGTGATTGCTGGAGTGGTGTGCGGCATCGTTTGCATCATGATGGTTGCAGCCGCGTGTTACGGCTGCATCTACGCCTCGCTGATGGCCAAGTATCAGAGAGAGCTGAAGAAGAGGCAGCCACTGATGGGAGACGGAGACGGAGATGCAGACGGGGAGGATAGGGAAGAGAAACAGATCTCATCTGTGGCCTAGAGGAGTAAAGGGATGGGGGGTGGGTGCCATGTCAAAGAGTAAAGGTTGGAAGGGGCGAAACTTAAAAAGGGCTCGAAGAGGAGAGAGATGGAAGAGCTTGTTTTATGCACACAGTCAGTTATCTCCCACTTTGTCTTCATTTCTTTGCCCTCTTTCTATTTTTAACCTTCTTCCTCTGTCCCTCTCTCTAACACCTCACATACAAATACTTTATCTGTTCCCTGATTCTCTCTTCCATTTGGAGCCATTCTCACTGCAGTATTTGTTACTTATCATCCCTCCAAATCGCCTATCAACCACCTACAGTACTGCAGGTCTTGGCTGCTGCTAAATTCACTATTAAATTAGCTGAGAGAAAAATGATTTGGTACTCTCTCCAGTACGAAACATATCATAAGCTGTTACAAGACACTCGTGGTGTACGTTGGTCATTATTAGTAAAACTGGATCAAATTTTCAGGGATTTACATTATGTATGGTGTCGATTGGACCAATATTCACAGTTGTAGTATTAGGAAGTGCACAGCTCTAGTGTGGTTTGCATCTTTCTCCTCCTCATCCTCTCCAATGCCAGTAGTTCCTCCAAAAACCAGGACCCCAACCCAGATCTCTTCACCCTCATCTGGCCTACTGCTCCTCTGATGTTCCCTTGGACCTCCAAGTCCCAAAGAAACAACCAGTGTTGGAAAGCTTGGGGTAATTAGGGAAGCTTAATGGATAAACACAAAGAGATGTCATTTATGTAGTCATCACCTCTCTAGCGCTTTGTTGCAGAGAGAATACTGGAGATACATACAGATTATATGTTAATAGAGTCTCGTGTCTCCTGAGACTTGTTAGGGATGTTTAATACGGAACAGGAAACCATTTGGATTGACAAAATGATCATTCATGGAAGGCTAGACCTTTCAAATACATGAGATCAGAGACAACAGTTAGATATTCTACCCTATTAGGACCAGATCTGGTTCTCATGGATCTTCTCTGGACCAATTACGTCCTCCAGGTGTCACAGACTGGAGCTGTGTATACGATTCAATAATTTCAAAGTGGAACAAACCATTTTAACTGGAATTTGCTTGGAATACTTGCTTACTTGATGCTTGTTAAATTATTATGATCAGTATCTGAACAGATGAAAAGACTCTTACTGTATCATGGCGGACAAACTATTTTTCTGGTATACCTTGGACTACGCTTCTAGGCTGGTTCAGAAAAGTATTCACAATGCTTTTAATGAAGTTATTGGGAATTAAAGGACAACCGACTTTGCTTTACAAGAATTATCCTTTTGTTCAGAGCTCATTTTCAGACTGATTTCACCCCTCAGAGGTGAATGTTTGCTACTATGGCATGAAAGCACTATCTCAGAGAACCCTGTCTTCTGGCAAGGACTACAAAACATCATCTAAGGACTACAATATTCAGACTCTTGCACTTTATTTCCCTAATCAGATTCCCTTTGTCCTCCCTCTCGTTCCTCCCTTCCCCCTCTTTCTTTCTAAAATGGACGATTTGCCCAGAGGCATTATAACGAACAAGGGATTTAAAAAAAAGACACTATTCCCCCCCCCCCTCCTCCACATCCTTTTATCTCTCCATCCATCTTTCCATCCAGTTCTATTTATGGAAAGTATTTCACACTTCCTTAAAGACTTCCACCTCCTTTCTTTCCTTTCGTCCATCCCTTCTCCCATATTGTTGTCTTTATGTTTTTCCTCAAAGGTCAGCAATATGCAATGGAAGTTGTCTCAGTATAACATTAACATTCTGTCACCGCCAAAGAGTCCTTCTGTTATAAACTTAGTAATCATCACTTATTCAAGAGGAATCTGTTTGATTGGCACTGTTTCTCAGTGCATTCACAAAAAGGGTTAGTTTGTTTGCTTTACATGGCGTTTTCATAAGTATCCTTATTCACACCCTGAAATATTTATGTACATTTTCACATTTTATGGTTAACAGAGTAGGACATTTGTGTCTTCAGTAAAATTATCTCAAAAAGCTTTCATTGCATATTGCTCCCCTACAGTAGTTCCAACTATTGTTCCCCCTTGATTTTTAATTGGCTGGATATAAACCTATATTAATAGTGTGTTATCTTATACCTGAGTTATGATGCTGATAAATATTATTATATTAGTCTCTAATATATGGTGTGTTGGCCCAGCGATCCCCCCAAATGTTTGACGTAACTGTTCATGGTTTTCTGTATCAATTCATGATGTATGTCTTTTGTTGTGTAAATTACTTTTATGTTTTTGGTTTTAATATCTCTGTAATGTTTGTTTATTTGTCGTGTTCATTTATTTGAGTTCAGTAGTTGGTAAAGTTTCTGCAAGAGGCATAGAAAGAGTTTAGCCATTGAGAGTGAAGTATCCATACCGCTGCCTCATCTCTGAAATGTATCAGGGTGAAGTAATTTAGCATACAGCCACGTAGGCCACAGGTAATCTCATGTAGTGCTATATGACCAACTTTGTCTCAGACAAATAAATTCTTTTCATTATGCAACTTATTTGAAATAACAGCATTAGTATTTATGAAGAAACATGCTGGCAGATTTACCAAATGTTGGGTTCCAACACTCGTTAATTGGTTATTTTTATAATATCCAAACATCTATGGTTAGTAGGGGTGCACGATTCAGAAAATGTCATGATTCAATATCGATTTTCAGGCTCAAGATTCGATTCAAAATTGATTCTCGATTAAAAAAACGATTCACAGTCTGTAAATGTAGTTACTTTTCCCATGTGATTGCAGTAGACCTACATTTTTTTTGGAATTCTATGAATCGATTTTGAATCAGTAGAGCTTGAATCGCGATTTGAATGTGAATCGATTTTTTTTTGCACAACCCCTAATGGTTAGGTTGTTAACATACTGTATGTCAACTAAACAAATTGGAAAATTGTTATTAAAAGGTTATGGTCCATGTTATATAATTAACATATTAAGGATAATGCCTTGTATGAGATAGAACATCAGATCAGAAAAACACACTGTTATCCAGCACCCTGACCTCCCCACCCCCTTACAGTTTGCTGAATATATGAATATTACACCACTTCTTGCATCAGCAATGAGAACCTAGAATAGTAGCATATAAAAAATATTTGTTGGAGACTGAGCTGGTCTTTAGTCAAAATGCATGAAAACCTGGAGAATTATTTGATCCTGCATTGCAAATTAAGTCTGAACACACGTAGCAACAATGGACACCTCAATAATGCAAAGAGACTGATGAATGGCATATTCAGGAATATGTAGTGAAATTATATTTTAAAGGGATTTAAATGACAAGTGTAAATATAGCCATGAATTTCAGAGGGACTCTGGGGCAGTAACTGAAAAATAAAGCAATGGCTAAACTCTGTCTATGAATCTAGAAACGTTGTCCTCTCACCTCCTGGTCTGCAGGTCTTGTGTTGTTGGTAGCTAAGTATCTTAGCTAGCTGAAACCTGTTCCTATAGCCTGTGTGTGTAAAGAATAATAAATTATAGTTTGTTACGTAAAACTGCAGCAGCCATGATGACTGCGGGCTTCAAAGACTAAACTGCCTGGAAATGTATGGCGTGTTGTGTTCTTATGATGATTGTGATTATGACAATGATGATGAAGCATTTCCTGGTCAATATGCATTGATTTAAATAAAAACATATCACATTTATGTCAAATTTACATCCAGACCACTGACGAGTTTTGAAAGACTACGACATCTACTAATTATCAATATCAATATCAATTATTTGTCAAGTAATGTCCATCATTTGGGCTTTTCTCATTTAAAATGGATGGAAGTAAACAATTTGCTTTGATGTTAGGAGATATAGGCAAAAACTGAGGGGGATTAAATACAGGGGGTCAAATGAGAGCATAAATCAGTCATGATAACATCTCTTCTGTATACTGTATCTAATTTTCTCTGTCCTTTGCCCTCTATCTCCTCTCACCTTTCTTTATTTCTCATCTGCTCTCTCCTTCCCTTTTCCTCTCACTTATCTTGTCTCCATTTATCTTTCTGTCGCCTCTTCTCCAATCCAATTTTTTTTAGTCTTTTCACCTTCTTTTCTCTCATCTCTGCCCTCTTTATCCTTTACTCTGTCTGGTGTATTGTGTCTTTTTTCACCTCCCCCATCTTACCTCCTTTTCTCCCTCGTTCTTAACTGTCACTGCTTCCTCTCTACCTCCTCCTCCATGTGAAATATCTCTTTCTATCCTTTATTCTTTCCCTGCTCTCTCTTTGTGTCTTTTATTTACCCACTTATCTCTCGTTCTTCCTCTCGTTCTCTGTCTGCAGTCTGCTTCTCTGTCAATAAGAGCGTATTAGGTTTATTTACATACAGCATGTCACTTCTGTCACATACTGGATTATGTTCAGACAAACACTGACACCTAGTGGTGAGATATGAAACCACAGCCTTTTTTAGCTGCTTATAGCCATGTAAATATGAATTATTGTTTGCACTTAACAGAAACTCATCAGCTCTGTTGCATAAAATAGCAGCTTAAGTCTACTGTGTTACTCAAACTGAATGTCTCACGCTTCAATCTACAAAATGGGACAGTATTATTTGATACATACATTTGTGCAAACCTTCAAAATAGCAGTGTAGGTAGTCAGGAAGCCATACGTGAACTTAATGATGCTGCTAATGTGTCCCTGCTCAAGATACGGAATATGAAGCAACTGTACTGTTTTTACAGTGGTCCATATTTGCATGTAACAGAGGTCTTTAAAAAGTTTTTTTGTGTTGTGTTCGTGTACAGTGCTTACATTGCATTTTCTGATTGAACAATATATACATAGATACGCGTTCAAATGCTAGATCGAGGCATAGGTAATACACACTCGTACAAGTACAGAAGTCATGCCAAATGTGGGAACAGTACAACATGTGTGTGTGTGCACCCGTGACAAGCCAGCTTTTGAATATCCCCTTGAGTTCAGAAGGCAAGCGAGACCCTCGATGAGATAGCCAACCTTGCTTACGCAGAAGCCGCAAGAAACAAATGTAAAGAGGAAGGTAGCGGACAAAGAAATAAGTGAAAGAATGACAAGACAGAGAAACAAGGGAAAGAGAAGGATGGAGAAAAAAAACATTGTGAAGGGAGACTGGTCTGACAGCTTAGAGAGCTGCTCCACTTGGCATCCAGTGATACAGAAGTGAATAAAAACAATCTATGACCTTTGACCTCCAATCGGTGATCATCATAAGACATTTATCTACAATAAATATAGACAAAAATAATTTTCTCTTTACATAAAGTAATATAGCTTAACAAATCTTTTTCTTTTTGTGACATTTTTCTTAATACTGTACTCTTTATTGTAAATGCTGTTTTTAGATGTTATTTTAGATCTTTCTGTCTGTTCTATGTTACAGAGAATGTATAAAAGGTCCAGTAGGCTATAGCAGAGCTCTTGATTCATCATACTGTAATGTTTCCAAACAAGCAGAGAGACAGAAGGAAGCGAAATGGAGAAAAAGAGATGTACAGTAAGAATGAGGCAGTGAGATTAAGAAAGAGACAGAAACACATCTATTTTGAACTTTTTCCTCACTTCTCACTGCTCTCCCGATTTTCCATTTCCAAATATAACACGATTTTCACACCTGAGACAATTTCCACGAAAGCTGTTAAATACAGTGTGTATGGAGTGCTTTTCTGTCTGTCAAAATAATGAGACACCAAATGCATGCAGGTATACACTCAGACATGTGTGTGCGCGCGCGCGCGCACGCACGCACACACACACACACACACACACACACACACACACACACACACACACACACACACACAGCTTTCATCTGCTGAAAGTGTATGTAGAGCCTCGTCTCTCTTCATCGACAGACACACACTGACTGAGGATGCAGCTCCAGAGAGTCTAGTCTCACTTGGATAATTATGACTGATCAGTGTGTCAGTCATAAATGGAACTAAACATACGCACAGAAATACAAAGAATGAAACAAAGCCAAAGACTATGAACTATAAGACAAAATGTGTCTGTGTAAAATACACCCTCAAGCACAAACACCCTCAGCTGCTACATTAACTATTTCCTTGTGGCTACTGCAGAAACCAGACGCAACAAAGGTACAGTACTCTCCAAGTAGCCCAGGTACGTGATCACAATTACAGCTGCACTGATACATCAGCAGGCCGATGTTATTGGCTCAGGTGATCACAAACATATTGGTATGTCTGTGCACACTGGCAAACTGTTCAGCAGTAAACTGCAGCAGGAAATGTTTTGAGGTTCGTTTTTGACCTTATAATTTGAATAGCAGTTGAAAGAAACTATTCTCACCCCAAGGCCCGTTTAGTTTACCTTGCACGGCAGTGTGTATTTGAGCTTAATTTTTGTCAATTGAAATATACTATATTTATGTCTTTATAGTATCTGTGTCTCTGTGTCCCAAATGGCAGCTGCAGATGGTCGCCCACCAAAAGTCAGGGTCTGTCTGAGGTTTCTGCCTGTTAAAAGGAAGTTTTTCCTCGTCCACTGTCGCACCAATGCTTGCTCTTAGGGGAGAATTAGTGGGTCTCTGTAAATTATAGTGTCCAGACCTACTTTACCTGTAAAGTGTCCCGAGATAACTCTGTTGTGATTTGACACTATAAATAAAATAAAATTGAAATCAAATTTAATAGTTATTTAAATTAACTTACATTTCAATGTATCTTATATTTACTGTTACGGATATTTTTTATAATAAAGATTATTGTCAAATTATATTATTTAAACATCGGACATACGGACAATATCAGCTTGGTATCATTCTCAAGTTCTGATATCAGTATTGGCCTCAAAAATCCAGTGTTGGTCAAGTTGGAGTCTAATCCCTAAGCCTGTCTATTGAACTGTTTATCCTGTTGTGGATTGTCACATCTTCATCACAATTTCACACGGCTCACAAAATCCTCTTGTCCTCAAGACCTTCCGGTGAGTACAACAACAGAATAAGTGAAAACCAAACTGTGAATGAAACAAGCTAAACTATTTTGTTATCCGTTACAACAAAACTATGACCGAAGATGTAAGTTTGTCATTAGACTGAATTCCACAGCACATCCAATAGGAATGGCACTGACAAATCAGTAGGTAAAATGCCGTCAATACCAAAAAGAGAAAATTGCAAATGCATGTGAAGCAAAGACGAGATCAAAAAGGAGTGAGAAAGAGAGAGGGACCAGTGAAATAAAATGTGTGTAAAAGACAGAAAAAGAGTGTGTATCTAAACAAAAAGAGTCATCCTACCTCCAGCGATGGCAGTTTTCTTGCCCACCGTAACAGTGACAGCAGTAGTAGCAATCACGATCCTCCCTGCTGGTAGAGCAACACACACACACACACACACACACACACACAATTAGCAAGAATTTACATAACTTTATCAATACATGCATGTAGAAACATGGGTGCATAATGCATGCACATCAAACACAAATCTCCCCTCCGAAATTATACACAGGCATGAGTATGTGCATGCACAGGAAATATGTGGGTGACAGATTGAGTTGGACTCAGTAGGTAATATTTAATAAAGTCATGCATTCATCTTCTGTGCGAATAGTCACAGCCATCATGCCAGTTGATGCCAACTGTCACCAAGCCACAGACTCCAGCCAGACTAACATTTAGGTGTTATGTAACACGGAGTATGAGAGCTAATCGACTAATACACATATACCAGAGGGACTGTGTGTGTACTGCATGTTTCCCCATGTTTATATTTCTGATATTCACTCCACTAAAACAAAACCAGTCTATGCCTGCATGACCAATCACACATTCAGGAAATTGTGTAATTTAGTTGAAAATGGGATTTCTTTTTTTTTTTGCCATTGAATATTGTAGCATGATGTAGTAACATAATAAAAGACAGCCAACAAACTCTATGAAAGCAGATGTTTACTTCTCAACAAGAATTCATTTAATAGAGAGAGCTACTGACTCAGCACAATGCAAATGAACCAGAACGCTAACTGATTCCCTGAGAGAGGAGAGGAGGTTCCCACACTGTGTCATGCTCATTCAATGAGAGAGAGAGAGAGAGAGAGAGACGGAATGAGACAGAAGAAAAAAGAGAAACGGAGCAGAGCTAGAAAAAGACAACAGACATGGGTGAAGAAACCGAAAACAGAGAACACATTACTTGACATGCTTTAAAATAAGGGGTGAGGAAGAACAGAACGAGGATGAATAAAAAGAGGAGGCATGCCAAGTACAAGTAAAAGTTTTTCTCTACCCTCCTCCTCCTCCGCCTCCCTTCGTTTTCTCCCTCCCTCCTCCGCTTGGAGCTCCACCTCCTCTGCACTTAAGTTGGCGCTATAGTCAGCCTCATAGTCTCTGAATATATCTGAACACAACAAACTATGTAACATCAACCTAAAACATATATAAGACACTTTTTGTACATTTGTACTTGATGGCAATGATTGAAAATGGCAGATGGTATGATAAAATGTTTCATTATAATAATATAACATGAAACATGTATTGCCATCTTAAAATAGGACTTAGAAATAGAGCTTCAAACTTTCTGAAGTGTGAACATCCTATACTGTCCAGTACCTTTTAAATGCAGCTCAATATTTGAAATCATCCGCAGATTTAGTACATACAGTATAGCTGCTTTACGTGAGGTTTTGATGCTGGATGAAATAAAAAAAACAGCCTTAAAATAACACTCAACAAACATTTCATTTGGACCTTTAATTAGGTGAGGAAGTGGATATACATGCACATTCTGTATTCTGTCATGAGGAAGGGCAGTATCATCAGCCTCATACTCATTGAATATACTGTATTTCAACAAAATTACATTTAAGTCTGCACTATTTAGTGAGGATTACATTAAAATTCCTGTCCTTTGTTGCTGCCTAAAGCACTTTGTGGCAAACCTGTTTCTTTAAAGCACTTTAAAAATACATTCTTTCTAGCAGAGCTAAATAAGAAAATTAAATCCAGAGGCAGAGAAGGGTCAGGCTCAAATTCCTACCTGTTTACTAACTAAGACTTTCTGGAGCTGCATCCTCAGTCAGTGTGTGTGTGTGTGTGTGTGTGTGTGTGTGTGTGTGTGTGTGTGTGTGTGTGTGTGTGTGTGTGTGTGTGTGTGTGTGTGTGTGTGTGTGTGTGTGTGTGTGTGTTTGCTCAGTAAAGATTTCTCCACTACCTCTAGTTTCCTGTCTGGGCATGTAGTACAGAAACTGTCCAGCTGGGTACTCGGATGCTCTGCGATACCACACTGGGAAATGGTCCAATGTAAACATATTCTCCTTGTCTGTGGAGGTCAGGAAAGACCTGGGGAGGAGGGATAAAAATAAGCTTAAAATGTGCTATATAAATAAACTTGCCTTGACTTAAAAAAAAGCATATCTATTGCCTAATTATGATGACAAAAGAAAAGAAGGAAGATTGAAAAGGAGGATAAGATAAAGATAACAGAAAGATTTGAGAATTGTTGAGGTAAGAAAAAGGGTTGTGAGTAAAGCATAACATTGTACTTATTTACCAGCTGCCCTTTTATTGACCACCAGAGGGCGAACTCTTACCTTACTGTAATTCCAGATTCAATACAGCTCTTTAATTGCGATCACTCTAACATAAACCGTTTTAACACCTTATCTAACCCCAGTTTTAAACCTTTTGGACATAATGGTGTGACTAAATTGATGTGATGATATTTAATATACAAAATGGCTGTGTTTTTTTACTCACTTGGCAGTTCTTTTCTCCATACCAGTGTATCTCTGGAATCTCAACAGGCCTGAACGGGTCCCTAAGAATGCTGTTTCTACCCCCTCTTCCATACTGAAAGAGAGGGAGAAAAAATGAGACAGAAAAAGAGGGAGGTGGAGCAGAAAGAGGGGGCAAATATTTGTACAAAAATAAAGTGAGTAATCATGTAAAAAGCCCATGTCTTAAGAAACATTTATGTGGGTGTGCTTGTGTGTTAACATTCACCCAGATGTGTTGAGCATGAGAGCGGTCCAGTAGGCTTCCATAGGAGCTGTGACCACAGCATCGAAAAGAGTTTGTTGCAACAACTGCCCATCACCTGTAGAGAGGGGGAAAAAACGCTAATGATAAAAACGATTGAGGCATAAGACAAAAGAAAGAGGAAGACAGAAAATAAAAATCCAGCATTGAATGGAGTCAGCTCGAAGATCATAAGAGTGCCTTAGTGTATCCCTGAATCTGCAGTTTTTCCTAAATCAAAAGATTCTGCAATTAAAGTGACCACTTACACTCCAGATCTGGTTCTTTGCCAGTGAGGTATCGCACCACAGCCTGCAGCTGGCTCAGCTTACGGTGGGCCGGGTCAATGTCTGTCTCACAGTAGGTCCTACACACACACACACACACACACACACACACACACACACACACACACACACACACACACACACTTAGTACTGTAGTCACTCAGTAATATTATATCTTATTTCATGACACTAGTTAGAATCCTATAATATCTATGTTCTTATACATAGTTATACAGTGGGTACGGAAAGTATTCAGACCCCTTTATATTTTTCACTCTTTGTTTCATTGCAGCCATTTGCTAAAATCAAAAAAGTTCATTTTATTTCTCATTAATGTACACTCAGCACCCCATCTTGACAGAAAAAAACAGAAATGTAGAAATGTTTGCAAATTTATTAAAAAAGAAAAACTGAAATATCACATGGTCATAAGTATTCAGACCCTTTGCTCAGTATTGAGTAGAAGCACCCTTTTGAGCTAGTACAGCCATGAGGCTTCTTGGGAATGATGCAACAAGTTTTTCACACCTGGATTTGGAGATCCTCTGCCATTCTTCCTTGCAGATCCTCTCCAGTTCCGTCAGGTTGGATGGTGAACGTTGGTGGACAGCCATTTTCAGGTCTCTCCAGAGATGCTCAATTGGGTTTAGGTCAGGGCTCTGGCTGGGCCAGTCAAGAATGGTCACAGAGTTGTTCCGAAGCCACTCCTTTGTTATTTTAGCTGTGTGCTTAGGGTCATTGTCTTGTTGGAAGGTGAACCTTCGGCCCAGTCTGAGGTCCTGAGCACTCTGGATGAGGTTTTCTTCCAGGATATCTCTGAACTTGGCCACATTCATCTTTCCTTCAAACAGTCGTCCTGTCCCTGCAGCTGCAAAACACCCCCATAGCATGATGCTGCCACCACCATGTTTCACTGTTGGGATTGTATTGGGCAGGTGATGAGCAGTGCCTGGTTTTCTCCACACATACCGCTTAGAATTAATGCCAAAAAGTTAAATCTTGGTCTCATCAGACCAGAGAATCTTATTTCTCATAGTCTGGGAGTCCATGTGTTTTTTGGCAAACTCTATGCAGGCTTTCATATGTCAGGAGAGGCTTCCGTCGGGCCACTCTGCCCCGACTGGTGGAAGGCTGCAGTGATAGTTGACTTTGTGGAACTTTCTCCCATCTCCCTACTGCATCTCTGGAGCTCAGCCACAGTGATCTTTGGGTTCTTCTTTATCTCTCTCACCAAGGCTCTTCTCCCACGATTGCTCAGTTTGGCTGGACGGCCAGGTCTAGGAAGAGTTCTGGTCGTCCCAAACTTCTTCCATTTAAGGATTATGGAGGCCACTGTGCTCTTAGGAACCTTGAGTGCTGCAGAAATTCTTTTGTAAGCTTGGCCAGATCTGTGCCTTGCCACAATTCTGTCTCTGAGCTCCTTGGGCAGTTCCTTCGACCTCATGATTCTCATTTGCTCTGACATGCACAGCTTTAAGGTCTTATATAGACAGGTGTGTGCCTTTCCTAATCAAGTCCAATCAGTTTAATTAAACACAGCAGGACTCCAATGAAGGAGTAGAACCATCTCAAGGAGGATCAGAAGAAATGGACAGCATGTGAGTTAAATATGAGTGTCACAGCAAAGGGTCTGAATACTTATGACCCTGTGATATTTCAGTTTTTCTTTTTTAATAAATTTGCAAACATTTCTACATTTCTGTTTTTTTCTGTCAAGATGGGGTGCTGAGTGTACATTAATGAGAAATAAAATGAACTTTTTTGATTTTAGCAAATGGCTGCAATGAAACAAAGAGTGAAAAATCTAAAGGGGTCTGAATACTTTCCGTACCCACTGTAGTTATAGTTATACAGTACTTACCATTCATTGGCTATGGTCAGGTCTGGAGCCATTAAGTCATGGAGACCTAAGGCAAAAAAGCAAAGAAGAAACCAGAGAAAGAGAATAAGAAAGGCAGACACAAATACAAAGACACTAAGACAGAAGGGAAAGACTTACCCTCCTCAACAGAGACGTTTCCAGTGAAGATATACTGTCCATATCCTCTAGTCAACACTATACCCAGACTGTCAAACATAAAGAAGACATTTGTTATTGGCAGGATGAATCGTGCTTGTAATTTTTATTTCCTACAATAAGCATATGTTGCTACTTTAAACAAATGTGTAGGCTAGACAGAATATTAAGATAGAAAAGATTACTTACTTAAATGCTATGTTTTTGCTATTCATTATTTCATACAGGTAGAGGTGTATATATTTTGAATATATATATATTTATATTATATTTTTTAATATTCTAAATCCTGACACTTTGAGTAATCCTGTTAAGTTGAAAATGGTCAGACAAACCTAAATGGTGTCTCATTGATGACAGTGTAGAAGTAATCATTCTTCAGGAACATTACTCTCGTCTGTGAGAGACAGAGAGAGAGAGGGACAGAGTTTGTAAAAACGATAGTGAACGCAGAGAGAAAAAAATGCCGGTACAAATGGACAATCAAAACTTGCCACCTCAAAGGAAACAAAACTTGGATAATACAAAATGAGACAATAAAACCCTACAGGAAGAGGGGAGAATCTAATCATCGATCAAAACAGCTCCTCTTGCTGTATTGACACAAACAGACAAAAACACAAGTACTCACTCCTTTATCCACTGAAGTTCTCACGTCTAAAGACATCGTTCCAGTTTCTCCTTTAACCATGGCTGTCCTCAGCTGAAACAAAAACATCACATACTCAGCCCTTCACTTGTTTCGTCATACTATGCTATGAATCCTGACCTGAACAACACAACTCACCTTGACATACAGTACAAGAAAGTGAAAACAGAGAATAAAAAAAGACAGAAATGTGAGTGAGTGTGTGTGTGTTACTCACTTTCTCCTCTGTGTCTTCCCATTCCACCTCTGCCAGATCAACACTGTTATAGTTGGGTTTTGGCTTTAGCTTCTTCCCCTCTTTATACTGTCACACATACAAACAAGAAAACAAGTCTTTAGGAACCTATCCCATCTTATGCTTGGTTATTACAATACATCTGTCAAGCAGGGTTATAAAGTTTCTGCAGTTTCTCAGCTGCAATAATTCATTGTACAATACGATCTTTGTCTGTACCAGAGGTCTTAGGTCAGGGTGGGACAGGATGTAGCCGTTGTTGGTCAAAAGGTAGCCGTAACCATGGACACCCAGCTGAAGAGACAGAAAGACATAAGGACATGTAATTATTATATTATAAATCAAATGTCACTGGCTGTCTCAGAGAATAATCAATACAGAGTATGCATACAGTACTTTATCCTTGTTTGTGACACAGTATATATTGTATATGGTTTACCTTGTATCTTGAAACTAATCTCATCAGTTCTTTCAAGGCCACATCAGTTCCTACCACTCCCAACAGAATCCCATGAGTCAACTACAGGAAACACACAGCAGGTTGATAAATGCAAAGTTTCAGCTGTCTGTTGAGGGCAATGGTATTCATTAAAAATGAATACTTACAGTCTCTTTTTTCTTGCTGAACACAGGCATGGCTACCGAGGTCATCAGGAGCAGGCTTTGGGCCTGACTGTTGAACAGCTGTGGTACACACATACACAAGAACAGCCACGATGACTTGATCCACATTTGTTTTTGTTTGTAAATGTTAAATTTGTAAATATAAATTAAATTGGTGGAGTTCGCTCCTGTTGACCAAACGTAGAAAATGAAGTGAAATGGCGATGGATTGGAAGATGATGTTTAACTTAGTAGTGCTAAATCTCTCTGGACCAAAGAACATTAACTAAGCCAACATTTTAACGAGGGAAGCAAAGAGAAGCTAAGATATGTTAAGATATTCCCTCAAATAACGTTGCAAAAAAACGCTATTGGCTGTAAATACAAGACTAAGCAAGACATTACAGATACTGTATTTTATACGGCTAACATTACTTAAAAATAGAAATTTAGCAGTGCTCTATGATTACCTTTGCTGTGCTTGGTAACTGAAGGTGAAGATGGAGGAAAGACAATATGGGAGAAGAGACAACAAGTAGGAAATGGCAGTGAAAAGATATGCCACATATGGTACAGATGAAAAGAGATACTGAAATAAAGGAGGAAACAAATAAGCAGGCAGGGATGCAGTAGCAACTAGCAACAGATGCACTTGATAAGGAAACATTTTAGTAAAAAAAACATACTTTGAAAATGAATGTAAGTTATATTAAAGTATTTCTGCTTGAGCAAAATTGGCTTAGGCTAGATTTTTGCTGGTGTGTTGCTACACAGTTGTTAAAGCATTGCTGGTTGAATGCTATGTGGCATTAGGGTGTTGCTTACAGTGCACCACTAAGTAAGGTGTTAAAGTAATGTGTTCAGTAACAAATACAATAAAGATTAAAATGAAAAAAATTCAATAATAACATTACAGTTACTAATACTTAGTTAATTTCAGGGATGGGTGTTTTTGCTGTCTTGAGTGTCATGTCTAGCTTGCTGCAGGGGCTGAAGGTAGGGGTTGGTGGCTTGGCTGCTGCCAAGAAGTGGACGAATATTCTCTCTGTTAAAGTAAAAGTAATGTTTTGAATTTTTTGAATGCGTAATAACATTTTCCATATAACATGCCTAACACTTGCTAAATACTAAGTGTTCCAGTAGTTTG
This sequence comes from Sander vitreus, assembly GCF_031162955.1. NCBI lineage: Eukaryota > Metazoa > Chordata > Actinopteri > Perciformes > Percidae > Sander > Sander vitreus. Next base: position 12,999,151 of record NC_135877.1, read on the forward strand.
CCAGGGTGGTTGCTAGGTGGTTGTTGTGTTGATGATGTCTGGCATGGTGTTATTTGATGATAGCGGTGTTCACAGTGGTTACAGGGGGTTACCTGGGGTTTTCAGGTCATTGCCTATAGGTGTTTTCTTCTGTTAGTAGGCCAGTGCTAGTTTAGTTTTTTTAGTTTATGTAACAGGGACCATGCACAGCACAAATGTTAAGTCAGAGTTAGCTATATAGCTAATTTGCAACTGCGGTCCCTGGGCAGGAACATGCTAGGTGGTTGCTAGGTTGTTGCTAGTTTGTTGCTTTTGCAGCAATTGCTAGTGCTATGCTATGATGTTTCTAGGAGATTGAATTGGATTGAGGGGTTTGAATAATTCAATACCATGGAGAGAGGCAGAGAGATGAATAGAATGGTTTTAAATGTTTTCATGAAGAGAGATGGAGAGACTGCATTGCAACGTTTATCTCTACTGCCCTCCAGAAAAAAAACGGTATAATGGATCATTACTAAAAGTAATAGCACAGATGGCCTAAATGAGTCTGACATTTTTATTATGTATGCCAGATAATCTTGATGCAAGATAATAGTGTCTGCAAGCACACTAATAATGGGAGAAGCAGACTGACCACAGTATCCATATAGGCCTCAGTCCAGATGATGTCGTGATCGTGGTTAATGACCATTGGCCGGCTCAGAACATGGAGGTACTCCATAACGTTTTCCTGGACGTCAGCTAGTGTGGAGACGTGTGTGTAGTACCCTGCAGGACACACAAATAATGTACAAACATACCATATATCACAAATTACTCCAATGGAAAACCTAGGACTCATACATTTTAGCAAATAAAACCTTCACCATATTATTTTTTTATCTTTTTGCTTCTGGCCTTTGGGTATTACATTTAGAGCAGCAAACTCATTTATCCAACTTCAAAAAACCTGGTATTCCCAAAAAAAAAAACACTAAGGTGTTTTGAATGAAAAAAACAACAACCTTAGAATCTCCCATCAATGCAAATGTGCTGTTTCCATTTTTTAAACTTGGCTTAGTCTATGGTTTATGGCATTTTTACAACTGGGAGACAATGACGTCAATGGGATACCTGCAGTGAAGCTGCTCAGTGACAACAGGCTACTGAAGCACTGCCAGTTATGAATATGTGAATATGTGCAACCGTTTTCCCCTTTGTAATGTCTCCCCAAGCACGCTGCTGTAAATATTATTAAGTAGACCTGCTCACTTAAGACTGAAACTGTAACATGTTTTTGCAGCAGTGTAACATAAAGCATGTTTCTCTATTTATGACAGATATTTTTTTTTGGCAGAAGCAACTGCCGGTGTACGCAACAGAAGGGAGTGCACCTGTTACCTATTATACACAGAGACAAACACTCAGATATGATATTTTTGAGCCAGGGATGTGTTTACAGTGTATCTGTGCTGATAATCAGGTATTTAGTCAGGGATTTTTGATGTGCACAGAGCAGGATAAAGTGATTATTTTCAGGTCTGAGCTGCTGCATGACCCCATATAATTCATAAGAGGGCAGCACCTGATACCCAGTCCCATACAGCACCACCTGCGAATCCCACAGAGGGCCAACAGACCTCTTTTCTTCCTAAGTACAACACAAGAAATCACTTGGCTCACTTAGCACATAGACTAAGCAAGTAATTGCAGTAGTTTTCACATCTACCTTTATTCTTTGTAGCTGAAATTAATGTCCTATCCCAAATTGTATGGCAGAACCAGGGATTCAACCTAGCAACTTTTATAACACAAAGCATATTCTTTGACCTTGACCATGCTATTGATTCATCCCCATTTTACCCTTGTTGTTGCAGGCAATCCATTTAACATTTTCAGCAAATGTCACCTCTCGTCCAATCAGATAGGTGAACACTCGAACCTGGAGAGACAATAAAGTATATAGTGAGATGTGATAAACCCCACTTATTTGTTACTCCAAACTGCTTTAAATAAATACTGTCAATGATTTGTGTTTGTGTGCTTAAGGTACATTCCGCTGGTGCTTGCAGTTGATCCTTCTTTTGTGTGTATTTGTGTGTCATACCCGTCGTTCTGGCCAGTTGAACTCTTCAAAAACATCCTGGAAGTCCTCCATTGCTCCGTCCGTTATCAGCATGATGGCTTGGTTACATAGGCTGCCCTGGCCCTGCGCTGCAGCCTACACACACACACACACACACACACACACACACACACACACACACACACACACACACACACACACACACACACACACAATTTACTTGATCTTGGAATTCGTACTACAGAAATCAGCTGATGCAGACCTGTAAATTGTGTAGAGTATATATAGGATTAATAAAATTAAATAAAATTAAAAAATAAAGCAAATAATCTTACTATTTCATTGCTAGCAATGCTATATATTGTTAGGACCTAGCAGTTGTTGTGGTTGTGGCACAAACCTCGTTGAGGATCTTGAAAGACTCCTTCATTGCCTTTTTCACTTTGCCCTCGCCTTTGACATGAAGCTCTTCAAGCAATAGCTTGAAATGCTGCAGAGAGACACACAACAAATAAACAAATAGACATTGTCAATAAGCCATGGATCTTATCCTTTTGGTAAATGCAGGTGAATGCAGTCACTACAGGAACATAGGGAGAGAGAGAGATCAGGAGGGAGTGAGTAAAAGAGTGTAGAGTAGGAATTATCCCCAGCTCCCTGGCACACTGACCAATTATAGCAAAATCACTACAACACCAGAAGGTAATCAGGATTAATCAACACACGCACACACAGACACCCGCACACACTATGATGAATGGCCACATTGTTGTGGGTTCCACCACTGTAGAGACAAGAGATAGACGTAGCCTTCATGGTTCTCTTAGCCTCTTACATAATTGTATATGCCCCTACAAATACAAGCTAACTGTAAAGTATTGCTGTTATATATAAACATAACTAAGCCTAGACACTTACTCAGCATTTTCTTTTATTGTTACTTGTTGGTATGACATGACCAAGACATGAGATAATTTGCTTATATATATATATATATATATTTCAATCATGACAATAACATGAATGGAGAATCTGGGAATGTACAGCCCTTTTACCCCAGGTCACTGATTCAACTGCTCAATATTTGACAAAACTGAAAACAAAAATGATTTAAAAAAACAACAACACATTGGTTCTTACAGTTTGGGCAAACATAATCTGACTTACAGTGGGAGTAAACATAGTAAATTGTTGTTTGGGAATGTAGGAACTCATAACAGCCAAAAAACTGAGGATTGTCTTTCTGTAAATGTGTGTGTTCCAACATGAGTTTATGCGAAAGTACATCAGCCAACATCTGTAAGCCCATTCTGTTACAGCCTGCCTCTCTAGGCATTAAACCAATCAAATCCCTTGCTGACAGGTCATGTGACCTACTTAAAATTGTCAGTGGCCAGCAACCTTACCTGATCTGTGATGATGTGAAGGGGAGTGAAAGTAGGGCACACATCCAACACATAACACACAAAGACTGAGCAGACTGAGCAGGTGTTGGTATATGACAAACAGGAGAATAGATGAGGGGGGGGGAACAAAGAAAGCAGCAGTGAAGCAATGAGATATGGATGGGTAAAAAGTGCAAAAGAAGAAAAATGTCATGGCTTTTTGAAGGAGATGGGAAAGAGGAGATGGAGAAGACAAAGACAAAGAAAGAAGTGGAAGAGAGATGAAGAAATATCTGCATTCTTAAAACACCAGTAGAATCAGAGCACTTTTACCACACATGAGCATGAACTGGTTCTGAGGGTTTCATCACTAAATCCTGGGTTCAAATGGGTTGAACCCCTGATAACACACATTCTCTGTGTGACATTTTAACTGTGATGTGATGACAGCATAACATCATTACAAGATTAGTGAGATAACAGCTGATTGAAGATTTATAGGTTAGCAGAGGTAAAGTGAATTAATTAGCTGTCTAGCTTGTGTCTCTTCTGTGTGTGTGTGTGTGTGTGTGTGTGTGTGTGTGTGTGTGTGTGTGTGTATTTGTGTGTGTGTGCAGTTCGAGTTACCTCTCTGTTATCCAGATCAGCTTGTACCAGCGTGCCCTTGAAGCAGGGCTCCACGTAGCGAACATAGTCACTGTACTGGAGAGAGAAATCAAATATGTAACCCAATCAAATCAATGATCCACATGATCAACAGTCAACATGATTAACCTTTATAAAAGGTACGAGTTATTGAAGTTTTACTACCCTCAAATCTCAATCAATCCCTAAATATCACAATATCCCTTAACTTTGTTGCGCTTATTTACTCCAGCCAACGCGTGATTCTGTAACACAGAAATTATTTAACTGCTTATGTTGTTTTTCAGATGGATTTCAGTGTTAAAAGTTGGGACATTTGGATGTGGTGTTTATATTCCTGGAAGCTGTTACTTTGTTTTTTCACTGACATTAGTCAAGTCAAGTTCAAAGTTAAATCACATTATGTTATTCCTTACGAGGATATCTCATTTTAAAATTAAACTCTCAGCAATGCTTTTGCTTGCATGGTCACCCCCATGAAAGAAGTGGTGTAGCTTTAAATTCTGTGTAAAAACAGCTTAAGGGCAGCGGATTTCCAAGAGGCGTATGATTACACACACAGTAATACCAGGATAAACCTTGCTTATTACACCGATTTGTGGCTGGAGGGCTTTGTGCAGCCAGAATCCTGAAAAATCTAAAAACAAAAATTTATTTTGAAGCTTTGATGTTACTGAAAGTAAATGCCTGGTGCTAATTGAATGTGTGATGTGTGTATTTGTGCCTGTTTGCATGTGTCTGTCTAGTTCCGTGTATTCGCCCCGGTCTCTGTACTGTCTGTACCTGTGTATCAGCTTTCTGTGTATTTGTGTGTTAGGGTGTTAATCTCGATGTCACGCTTATCAGGATTTAGACACTGTCTGCTTCTGCTGAGTCTGCTCATATGTGTCTGTGTTTTGTGTGTGTGTGTGTGTGTGTGTGTGTGTGTGTGTGTGTGTATACTTACAGCTATTATGTTAACAAAGTCATTTTCTCCCAGTGTGTCCAGGATTGTATTGATGGTGTGTTTGGCTATGGTCAATCTGAGTCCCTTCATACTGCCACTGACATCCACCACGATTACCACATCTTTAGGCGAAGTGGCTGCCTGGATATACCTAGAAAGAGACAGAGAGAGAGAGAGCTGAGGTAGGAAGCTGTAAAGACTTTACCCTTATCACAATGTCAACTTAATGACATTCAGGCATGAACAGAGACTCTATGTTAATTACCATTAGTCTAGCAGACAGACAGAACAGGCAGAGTTGAAGCATTATCCTTTTATTTGTTCCTCTGTTCTTCCATCCATGCTTCTCTTCATCTCCTTATCACCATCCCCTGATTTCCAAGCTCATTAACATGGATTAGATTTCCCCTACAGCATCTGAGATCTGCAACCTTCCAGGAAACAGTTGTGTCTGAGGACCATGAGTTCTTGGAACTTGATTTACTGTTACCGTACAGTAATCCCTATAACAGTAATCCAACCTTTTATAGGGAAGTGGGTGTAAATAATAAAAAGAATGATGGGTTTCAGGGTCCTGGTATTGTGCATGCTGGCTCACTGTCACACTGCCATGGTTTACTGGGACACTTTAATCTAACTAAGCCACTGTTAATGTTATTAGAAGCACCTGTCCTTTGACCTCTATGACAAGTCAAATGTCTGCTGCGAAAAAAGGCCTATTGTGGGGATGGTCATTCCCAGCATTATTGACATGCTTTTAATGTTTGATTAATGTGTGTATTTTAGTATGTTTTTTTTCGTAGTATGTGCATTTTCTTTTAAAACTTTGTAAAGTGTCTTTGAGTGTTGCAAAAAGCGCTATATAAATAAAATGCATTATTATTATTATTTGTAAAAGGCTATACGGCTGCTGATGTATAAGCAAGTCTCAAACAGGTCTTGTGCCATTGCTGTATATACATTTGTCTTTGACACAGGTAGCACCCAAAATTGGGGCTCTTATGGTGGCTCTAACAGGAGTTAGAGAGCTACTTTCAATGTAGATGAGATGAGCTGATTTGTTTGACCACAACTGATGAAAGCGCTAACAACTACCTGTTACGCTATATGTCCAACTGTGCTGCCTGCAACAGAGTTGCCTCTCTCTGGCCAGATCAAATGATGTGCACCTCTGTCAAACCTGGGTTATCTCTCTATTAACTATCTACTTTTTTTTGATGAATAGAACATAAACTTAAACAATAATTTAATCTACTGGTAAGGGCACTGATAAACCAAGGTGACACAGACAAAGGCTGACTGATAAAATGCTTTTGCATCTAACCACATCACCTCAGAACTTCCACTTTTAACAACTTCTGTTAAAAGTTGCACTTGGAGGCAAAACAAGGAGAAACTGCACTTAATGGGTAAAGAAATTGATTTGCAAGGCTAGTCAGAAAGACTTCTCTCACTGTGACTGACTGCCTCTGTAGCTGATTCAACATGCTAAATTGGCCAAATGGTCGCTGATATGGGCAGACTGGTGCCAACTTGCCAGACACACTAAAAAAAACTACAATTGATGGTCAGCCATAGACACGAATGGCGCCCAATGACTGCTGGCTTGGAGTGTCAGGACCCATAACTAGGGTTTGGTGATTCAGGTTGAGCTGAGTTGTTATGGTTCTTCTGCCATTCATCAGAAGCACTATCCTGCACTTACAAACTATACAGAGAGCTACAACCCTTCAAAAGGCATCAATAAGGAAGTAGAACTGATGTTGATGGGAATATAGCCTTACCAGTTTCTGTTTCTGCAATCAAAGGTGACCACACCATTTTCATCTGGAATCCACTGGATCCCTGGAGACAGGAAGAAAGATGGAGAGATTTAGCAAAGGCAGACACTCTGAACTGCTCTTTTGCTGTCTGGTCTGGAAGACGGATGAACAAATGGATGCATAGATGGATAGTGACAGATTGTCAAATAAGCAAGAGACGGATGAGATAGCAGTTGAGTAAAACAAGCTATGTCACAAATCCTCTGCTAATTACACACACACACACACACACACACACACACACACACACACACACACACACACACACACACACACACACACAGGAGAGAATTCACCAGCAGCCATATTGTAACTGAGACTGAGTCATCGCGTTTGACAGACAGCTTCCTGCATCATCAGTTGCTGTGTAACTATACTGTTTGGCTTGTGTAGCTGAATGTTTATCTACAGCTCTATTCTTGTTGTCTTAACACTATGCAGACACAGGATAAATGTGCAAATGGGAAGAATGCAGGATGTCCTAAATGTAGGATGTGTAAGCACCTGGGTACAGTCTGAAGAAGCCTGTAGCGCTGCCAAAGTACTGCCAGGTGAGAGTTGGATCTTTCTTGAAGTTATCAATGAACACGTCATTCAGAGCCTCAGACATATAGGCTCCGTTCAGAATTGCTGGATCTACAGAAAGGGATAGAAAAAATGAAAGTGATGTCGACAGGCAACCAGATGTGTTATACAGTAACAAGGGAATACAGGCTGTGTGTGTGTGTGTGTGTGTGTGTGTTCACACTTCTGTACCTCTGTTGTAAACATTAGTAGGGACTTGGATGTTACTCAGTTGTGTGTTGACTGGCAGTGTATCGAAGTGTTCATTTTTCTCCAGAGGGAATTCTCCTCCCAGCGACACTGAATTCCCATCTTCATCCACCGAGTTGATCAGCATGGAGTTAAAGTATTCAAACTAGAGAGAACAGTAAAGGACGATGACCTCGTAGATGATTTGATGATGAAATATTAAAGACATGTTCAAAAACTCTACAGTATATACAGAATATTCTCCTGTGTGGTCTGTAAAAGCCTCAGTTAACTTTGCATATTTGCTATGATATATACTTATGTTCAACACAGTGTGAAGGAAGTGAAAGGAGACAAATATGTGACACAAGCAGAGTCTCTTTAATATAGTTATGGCTATGATGGTGATAGTACAGTACTGTTGACACCACCAAGAAGGGGTACAGGTAAAGAATAGTATATTTTGGGTATAAATCAGTGGTTACATCATCTTCCTGCCTGTGTCAGACTATGCATATATTGTATCAAAAGTCACAAACCTCCAGTGTTTCATTGTACTCATGGTAAAGGTCAGCATCCTCTGCTGCTTCCGCTAACCTCTGTGATGAAAATACAGCAGGTTAAGGATACACTCTGTCCATGTAGGTAAGACTATCAAGTCCGAACTAAACCTGCAGCAATTGTTCATATGATCTTTGTTTAAACAAGGTCATGTCTGTAGAAGAGCTCATCTGGAATTGGTTACCATTGCATGTGTTTTTGCTTAAAGAGAATGTATCATTATTACCTTCACAGATTTCATCTTCCTCCCAAGCATCTCCTCCATCTCCTCAGCAAACTTTTGTACTAGCTCCTCTCCGTCCACCTCCTCTATCTTCACCATACCCTCGACCTCCTTGTATTTCTTGAAAACAGGCACAGTTGGCTCATTAGTGACAGTGCTATTATCATTAATAGAGCATCCTTCTAGAGAAAATGTCCCATGAGCTCCTTAAAATCATAAAACAAAAGACTCAGAGAGTAAGGTTTATAATATATTGCCTCCATTTTGACTACCACCGGATGCCACTGTATTTTTACATTTAGAAGTTACGTACAATATCTTGCTTAAATACGCAATGGAAAACAACAGAGACACACATAACTGTAGAAGAGAGATCCTGGTATTATACAATTTGCAGTACAGATGGGGGTCAAGCCCAGACTTCATCCCCTCCCCAGACCCCCTCTCTAATCTGCAATATGACAGAGTGATGCCACAAGAAAACCATTTATTGCACACTGCGCCTCCTGATTGACATCTGTGCATGTATTTTTATGGCTGCTGTTTGTTCACTGTGCTATTAAATCTGAGCAGCTACATAGATATAATTTAAGAGATCCCGTGCTGTTGCTGTTTGTGAACTGAAAGGTTAATTTCCGGCACTGATGATAAAAGCATAAGTTGTGATGACAGATAACAGATTCCCAGTAAATGTTTGTTTTGGTGATGGACTCGTTTATTTTTACCTTCAGTGAGATGATTAGATGACAATAGGTTATCAAATTTGTCAAGAAAATGGGCTTGTTAATGGGAAATCCCTGGATGGGACGGGTGGAGAAAGGCCCTTAGCAAGTAGTCAGTTACAACTTATAGCCTGTTGACCTAAAAATAATTTCTGACAATTTAAAAAACTGTGGGGAAAAAAGAATTAGATGTCCAATTTGTCATTTAAATTAAGATATATATTATATTTTTACTTTCAAAGATGATGCTTTTCAATTTTCCTTACAGTGAAGAGAGAGCCAGACTGAATTAGACAGATGGGAGAAACAAACAGATATGAATGGAAAAGGAATGATAAAGAGCTCCATTAGAGCTTACTGCAAATAACCATAAAAACCCCTTTCCAACAAAAGTGAAGGTCCAACAATTTCTGTATTATCTTCAAACATAAACTCAAACACTCAATATCTTGTTTCGTTTACTCAGGCAAGAAGACAAAGTCACTAAATGATCCACAGATAATGAGAAAGCCATCGATTACACAGAGGTGGGTGATTAATGGCTTCTTGTTGCCGAGATTAAATTTATGCACTGGGTGCTTTTTACACATCACTGACTAAATAAAAGGATAAAGTGTGCAACTTGGAGACCTGCATTATATATAAATACTACTATTACTGATACTGTTACTACAGCAACTAGTATTACCGCTACTGTTTGTGGGGCTGCTTGATCAAGTTAGTCAGTATTTTACATCCTGTGTGGTTCACGATCAGGAAAACTGTTTCTACCAACTACACATTTAGGTTATTGAAGGTTATTGGCTATTTGTGCAGCTAGATTGGTGGATGTTTTGTTCTGTACAACATGTAAATTGTGTGGTAAAACGAAAATAAAGATGTATATCTTTACACTTTAGAGGGAGATGGTCAGTGGGTGCATGTCTCTTTCAACACAGTTTTTGTGTGTGTGTGTGTGTGTGTGTGTGTGTGTGTGTGTGTGTGTGTGTGTTTGGCAGATGGTGAATGGGCCTGCTAGGGATTCTACAGGGTGGCATGCAGAGAAAGACTGCACATCCTAATTACTAAAACACACACACACACACACACACACACACACACACACACACACACACACACACACACACACACACACACACACACACACACACACACACACACACACACACACACACACACACACACACACATACACACCCTCTTCTGTCTCTACGGTAAGTCACACAAAAATGAACACTTGTCAAATTCAGCTCATTTCAATGTGCTACAGTATATACAGTATGACATTTTATGTATGTATTGGTAAAACACACTAATGGTTTTAAAAGATTAAAGAGAGTGTGAGAGAGTTTATGTGTTTTTGAATTAAGTGTGTCATCACATTGGTCTCTGGGCCATGTGCAGATGTTGTACAGCAAATGTATGCCAGTCAGTTGTGTTCCCATTGGTCGATGGAGCAGAGGGAAGGGGGAGGAGATAGAGACCCCGCCCGACTCAGTCTGATGTGATGATGTCATGTGTTTTATACAACCGTCTCTATTACCATAAAGTGCATTAATGTCTCTGTATTTAAGTTCTTCTAAGTCTTAGATTTCAATCCTTGTCTTTCTATTTTCTATTTGCCAGCAGCCAACCCTAACTGTTCACTGTTTTTCTACTGCTTTTTTATTTTTACTGTTCACGTATCTATTAATATATCTTGCATTCTTTACTGATGCCTCTTGTTTTTGCACTATCCCATTTGCTGCTGTAACACTGCAAATTTCCAAATTACATGTACCTTCTCTGGTATTGCCATATACTATATGTTAGGGATAATCAATCAAAGGGATTAAATCCCCACCACAATCATCATCACCTCCCCATGATTTGTCTGTCTGAACTAGGAAATTACTAAAACACAATATGATGCATCCTAATTTGTGTATATATGTATGTGCATCTGCAGCTGTTTTTAAGCATGTGCATATGTGTATTTGTGTATCTGTCTAACGTGTGCGTACTTGTGTGTGCCTGTATTAATGTGTGCATAAGCTTTTGTGCGTGATCTCTTACCTTCTGCAGCAGTTTAGCTCCAGAGTATCTGGTGGACAGGGCAGTTATCTCTTTGCCAAAGGATACAGCCCACTGCTGCACCCTGCACACAGAGAAAACGTGATCAGTGACAGATAATCAAAGCTGTTATCAATATCTATGAAAACAATAACAATAACTTAAAAGGCAAGGCAGGTTTACTTGTATAGTACCTTAATAAATGTAACCCTTTTCAGGAAAGTAAGCGGCCATAAGGTCCAATCAGTCAAAGGTATTTTTGTTATCATGGCAACTCAAAAGATGGTGTGTGGCAAGTTCAGAAAATAGTTACAATGCATTGCAATAAACTGAATATTTGTTGACATGCACTCTGAGGTAAATGAAATGCCAGGGCCATTTTTTGTTCCCAGTCCGTCACTGAGTGGAACACATTGCTTTAAGAAATGCTAAACAGCTAATTTAAGAAAAAGATAAGGACTGTTTCTCAATCGATTTCACTTGTATCGTGCTGGAAAAATAAGGGCTAATGAGACCTGTATTGAAGGTGACCATGAAAGTGTGCAGCCAATCATGATAAGAGGTTACCCTGCATTTGCCAATGACAGATTAAAACAGATTACTGTTACAGTGACAATAAAAGATGACAGTCTCCCAGGTCAAGGGGATACTCTGCGCTCAATAACATGCAGTAATTCTACAAATCCTTCATGTGAATGCAGCCAATGAAAGGTAATAGAGGTTAGAGTGTAGACAGGATGTGACAGATGGCTCAATCTATGGGGAGTCAGCCAGCTTGCTGCTAGTTAGCAGGCAGGGTTGTCATATAGACTGCCAGCCTCGATACAAAAAAACTGTAGCTGAAAACTGGCTGATCATTTGTAGACTTGTTGATATGTTTATTCTGAAATATGAGTGTGGGTTCATTCTCAAATGTGAGGATTGAAAACGTAGAGGTGCTAGGTAGGAGTGTTGTACTGTACATATCAGTTTCAGTATCATGTTCTTTGTTCAGGGATATCAAAGGCTCTCTTGACTGTTGCCTTGAAATTAGTCCGATGCATATGGACCAAAGTATGGTGGTGGACTGGTAGCTGGAGAGGTGCCAGTTCACCTCCTGGGCACTGCCAAGGTGCTCTTGAGCAAGGCACCGAACCCCCAACTGCTCGGGGTGCCTTTCTATGGGCAGCTCCCTCACTCTGACGTCTCTCCATTAGTGCAGGTATAGGTAGGTAGGTGTAATTCAGGCCTGTGTGTAATGACAACATTGTAATTTCCCCTTGCGGGATTAATAAAGTATACATTATTATTATTATTAAGACCAGACTTGGGTCAAATTTGGACCAAATACAACACAGTAAGTAAACTCTATATAGTACCCTAAAAGAGGCCTGTTAACTCCATTTTGTTTATTGAATCATGCTGTTTTCACTATCACTATCATGTGCATATATGGGACTTGATGTTCATATTTATATATTGATTTATATGTGCTTTTGTTTCCACTGTCAAATCAAAGGTGCTATACAAATACAGTTATTATTATTGAAAGGGCAAAATGCAGCTCACTGTGAAACTCATTTGACATAGAAAAATAGCAAACAATGTCAATTGTAGCCTTTTATGGGGGGTATCTAGGGTGTTACACAGTCAGAAAAGGTTGCTCATCTCCTCAATTGTTTCTTAAATGTGTCATTGCTGTTGATGTCTTATTGACAGCTATCTGTTTCCTCCTGGCAGCAGAGCAATGTTCCCTGAGAGGCTAAAGATTTGACCTTCATAGCCTGCTAACTTACAGAGCCAGAGGGGCCCTGCTGCCAAATCTTCCCCAGGCAGTGGGAAGAGTGAAGCACTTTGGGCTCAGTGACCTGTGTTGGCCTGCTGAACTCTGCTTTCCCTGAAGCTTTAATCTCCTTCGTCACACCAGTGACAGCATACACTCTCTGAGCTGTGCAAAGTAAAAAAAAAAAAAAAAAAATCACACATACACAAAATATATACTGAAACTGTACACTCAATCATTGCATTTATAGTGTTGGTTGATAAATCTATTTGACTAACATTTGATCGACCAAACTATTACAGTATGTATGTCCACTGACACACATACAAACAATGATATTAACAGCATCCAGTCAGTGCGAGTAACAAAATGCAGTGTATTTCTCTGAGTTTCTGTGTCCCTCTCAAACAATTCTACTTTAACACACACATACACACACAACTAATAGGCTATTGTGGGACAGCACTGTATTGATCTGTTAGTGTTTTTAGTCAGCAGGAGGTTTGAAAGCTGTTCAGGGAAAATAACTTTGTCTGGCTTCTGGAGAACAAACGCTGCGTTTTATTCCCAAAAGAAAAAATGGGAGAAAAAAAACTGATCACCTGATCACTGAACGCCTGTGTGATAATGAAACACATTAGGCATTATGAGTTATTGAAAATCACCACTTATCCCAAGTAGAACATGGACATTTTACAAGATATGGTTTTAGGAACTCATATTACAGTTCATAAAGGACATAGAGAAGGGGTTATAATATTAATGCGGAACAGTTTTAGTTTGTTTTTTTGCTGTCATTGTTTGATGCTGCAAATCTTTTGCCAATACAGATCTAAGTGAAAAAAGTTATAAACTTTGACTGCACATTGGATTTATTGACATATACAGTAAACATGCCAGTCCACGGCCATGATAGCGGCTCTGTGAGGGTGTCCTTATGCACACTGGCGAGATAAATGTTAACGTTGGCATGCTAACATGTATTAAAATGCTGATGATTAATAAGCACAAGTGTGAAGTACTGTATTCTAAACGTTTCAATTTATTATGGCAAAATGCACATTAGTCCTAAATAGAAAAATTGGTAGAGCTAAGCAAATAATAAATAATAAATAGTAGCCTAAACAAAAAACTAAATTACTCTAAAATTACTTTTTTTTTATTAATATCTGTGCAAATGAAATGTATACCATCTTAAACATACTTAGCTGTAGCTGTAAAGAGGCTGTGGGATAGTTTGGCAGCTACACCCCCAACCCACAGGTGCCCATATGGCCATATGTATCTGTGTGGAGTAATCAGCTAAAATAGAAAGAACACTATTGACTCATCCATCTCACGTGTGGCTTAAAAAAGGACAACGCTGCATGTAGACATGCCAGGTTGACCTGGTACACTTGTTGATGTAATGTCTTAATAAAACACGAGGTTTGTGATCATCTGTTTGACTTGTATCTACTGCTAAATGTGTGACACTCGAAGACCAACTCGCCCTTACGTCCTCTTCTAACGCAGAAGGTTCTGGTTCAGGCTCTAGTCATCTCACATCTAGACTACTGCAACTCCCTCCTGGCTGGCCTGCCTGCCTGCATGTGCCATCCGACCCCTGCAGCTCATTCAGAATGCAGCAGCATCTGGTCTTCAACCAACCCAAGTTCTCTCACACTACACCGCTCCTCCACTCCCTTCACTGGTTACCAGTTGCTGCCCACATCCGGTTCAAGACACTAGTACTTGCATACAGGGCCAGGAACGGATCAGGCCCAGCTTACATCCAGGACATGGTCAAATCCTACACCCCAGCACGTCCACTCCGCTCTGCATCAGCCAACCTGCTTGCTACAACCTCACAGCGAGGGACAACTAATTACTCAACCAAATCCCGACTGTTTGCTGTCCTGGCGCCTACCAATACTAAAAGGTAGAATGAGCTCCCCATTGACACCAGGACGGCTGAAAGCCTACACATCTTCCGCCGCAGGCTAAAAGCACATCTCTTCCGACTCCACCTTGGTTAATTAAAAATTACAGTTTCACTTTCATTTGGCTCTTTGTAGTTTGGCTTATTTAAAGCCAATGTACTTGCACTTACTTCTTGTTGTCTGGAGTTTGTACCTTCAAGGTTAAAATCACTTAACTGGAAGTTGCTTTGGATAAAAGCGTCAGCTAAATGACATGTAATGTAATGTAAATAGCAGCACATTGTATCTCTGCGTAAGTGAGGATGCAATCATAGTACACAGGTGAATACAATAATAACAATACATGTTACATTACTTGAACTATGTCCACCTCACAGCATTATACATTTATATATGTAGGCTACAGTAAAAATCCTGTCAATTATCTAAGCTGTTGCAGACAAGTATGG
Source organism: Sander vitreus (assembly GCF_031162955.1). Lineage (NCBI taxonomy): Eukaryota > Metazoa > Chordata > Actinopteri > Perciformes > Percidae > Sander > Sander vitreus. The sequence continues at coordinate 13,014,438 of NC_135877.1, forward strand.
TTGCTATCTATCTATCTATCTAAAAAGATTGGATAACTCAAGTCAGTTAAGTTAAGATCCTTGGAATGAATGTCATCCAAATCTACGAGAGCGAATATTTGAATGAATTAATGAAGTTTTTTCAAATGGAGTGAAAATGAATGTGTTATGCGTGAAAAGCAAATTAAATTCACATATGCAAATGTGTCTCTCACAAAACCTGCATGAGCTATATAGCTTTTTACACTGACATCAGAACTTGACATGACTGAAATGGTTCCTCCTGATGGTTCAGTCCCTGAGAGTAAAAAGTCAGTGTCAGGGTTCTAGTGCAACTGTACTCACGTTTCTGGTGAAAGCTTCATCTGGCCGTCGACCATCAGGCACAGCGAGCTGGAGAGGATAATCCACAGCAGCATCATCACCCTCCCTCTGTGCGGCCCACTTTTGTCCGATTTACAGGCATTCCCGCCGTTTCCCCAGCTCCAGCGGTTCATCCCTGCAGCTGCCGCGATCTGCATCAGTCCAGCAATTGTTGCACGCTGGCTCCAAGAGAAAAGCATAAAATTAGGACAGCGCATAGTGAGATAAGAAGTGCTCAGGTCACAGTGCAAACACAAAAGAAGGGAAGTTGATTGGTCCTGGGTAGGTAGTGTATAGTGGGTATTTAGAGCTTTATAGTTGAAAAAACTACTATGAGAGCAGTGAGAGTGAATCAAAACAGTAAAGTTACACCAACATTGTGCTGAAAGAAGCTAAAAAAGCTCCATTGAGATGAGCAGAACTGCAGAAGTGGGTGATAATTCTCTTTTGAGTTTGTCACCACTGTGATCAGTGTTAATATGAAAATATTGATTATAGCCACTTTAAATTTGGATATGGCGTTATACCACGATGACATTGACTAATTTTGAAATTACAGAGGAAATTCAAGACACCCTTTTTCAACTTGCCTGGTAAAGTAATTGTTACAAAAATCCAAAAAAGATCCAATACAATCCAGTTTTCTCAAAGACATTCATGCACAGTTCAAATCTTGGTACTCTCCAGAAACTTGAAGAGAGGCACACTCTGTAACAGAGCAGTCTCAAATAGTGACATGTGGAGAATCTGTGACAGTCCGAGGCCTGCTCAGGAAAAGCAAAGGATCCAGAAAGCTCACATGCGACATCCAACAACAGAGAAAGCATGTCATCCTAAAAGCAGTCACAAGAATGATGCTGAGAAGCCACAGTCTTTGAGTGGAAAGACTTGATAGCTGCTTTCCCTGTGAGCCAAAATATTAAAACAATCCCATGTGCTTTGCAAAAACACAGGGTGCGAATTTAAAAAGAAACACAAGCAGGAGCCTCAAAGTGGGTTGCAGGAAGATTAAAATACTTCCCCAAGACATTATAGAATGATACAAAAGATTACTCACTATGTCATGTGGTCAAGGCTTTGAAACCATTCCCTTTGAGACATGTGGGTCTGGAAAGAAAGTTCAAATATGACTGATAACAAAAAAGAAGTGTGTGATTGAAGATTTGATGTCAGCTCAGCTGGTTACACTGGCACACAATAGAGACTAGAAAGCTCTTGTCTCCAGTGTCAAAGGTCACTTCTGCACACCAGGAGTCACAACGGAGCTTTGCCATGTTCCTACACCTCCCTCTCTACACCTCTTAATCCTATTTCTATTGCTCTCATTATCCGGTTCTCTCCTCCATGCAACCTCTCTCTACAGGGTGCCGGTTAAAAAGGGAGAGAGATGAAAGACTTGGGTCGTCCCGGTAAACTTTTGTCTTCAGTCCTTTCTATCGGACAGATAGGTATTCCCAAGCAGGACACGCACACATATTCCCAAAAAACAGGTTTTTCTTCCGTCCTTTTCCTGAATTATTCCTGACCTCACATCCCGGTGGATCCAAACCAAAGTAATCCAGCACTGGGACACAATTACGCTTCGAGTTAGATGGATTGAGTAATGGAGGGATAGTGGGACTTCCTCTTTCTCTCTACTGTATCTCTTCCTGCTCTCCGGGACCAGTTTATACCATAATCCAGGCAGGATTAAACCCCTCCTTCCTCCATCCCTCCTTTTTGCTCTCCATCCCTCTCGCTCTCTCTCTCTAACCAACACACACACACACACACACACACACACACACACACACACACACACACACACACACACGCACACACAATCTCTCTCTCGCCCTTATCTTTTCTATAACACTCTTTGACCTTCTGTCTTTCTAGTCCTGTTTTTCTTTATTGTTGTGTTTCTCTCCCTTTTTTTCCCCCTTAATTTTGTAATCAGGCTTTCTCTCACCTGCTATTTCTCCATTATTCTCTTTATTTATCTCAATTCTTTGTTTTGTTTTTTGCTTGATCTTTCTCTGTGTGTCTGTTTTTACTAAGAAAGAGAATGAATGGAAGAAAATGTGGCAGTGGTAAAAAATTAAATGAAGTCATCTGTCATGGGGGAAGAGAGTGTGAGAGAAATATTAGAGAAGAGAAGAGAAGAGAGGAAAAGAAACAAAAAGAAGAGAAAAATGTGAGCTAATAGGAATGGGAGGATGTCAGACAGAAGAGAGGCAAATAAATATAGAGCAAAAGAGAAAAAGAAGAGACCTGGTGGAATGGTGGTAGTTGTATCAGAAGGGAGTCGCGATTTGTGGAGGAAGATGCACTTGACTTACTGTATAATCTTATAATATAAACACACTGAGACACCTAGTGGACTCTTTTTGCCTCACATGCATGCAAAAACACACACACACACACACACACGGTGCTGCAACATATATCTATCAGCTCTGTAAATGTGTCTATATCTATAAGTTACTGTAGGTCAAACAATCTGCTCTCATTGTCAGTTCTTTTTCCAGTTTATTAAGGAAAAAAGCTATTCTGTAACCGATTGAAGGTATCTCATTCCAAGAGGCGTATGATTACACACACAGTAATACCAGGATAAACCTTGCTTATTACACCGATTTGTGGCTGGAGGGCTTCGTGCAGCCAGAATCCTGAAAAATCTAAAAACAAAAATTTATTTTGAAGCTTTGATGTTACTGAAAGTAAATGCCTGGTGCTAATTGAATGTGTGATGTGTGTATTTGTGCCTGTTTGCATGTGTCTGTCTAGTTCCGTGTATTCGCCCCGGTCTCTGTACTGTCTGTACCTGTGTATCAGCTTTCTGTGTATTTGTGTGTTAGGGTGTTAATCTCGACGTCACGCTTATCAGGATTTAGACACTGTCTGCTTCTGCTGAGTCTGCTCATATGTGTCTGTATTTTGTGTAATTGTGTGTGTGTGTGTGTGTGTGTGTGTGTGTGTGTGTGTGTGTGTGTGTGTGTGTGTGTATGTGGTTCATCTCCCTATCTGCCTGCATAACCTTGCAACAATCTGGAATAAATGTGTAATGTATATTCTATCTTGTTTATCATTTTTACTCTCACACATTTTTTTTAAAACTCTGATTACATGTTGTGGCTGCTTTGTCAGTGTGAAATTTGAGAAATGATTTGGTAATGTTGTGAAGAATAACTAACTTGGCAAATCACTTTTCCCCCTGCTGATAAAGCCATGGCACAGGTCCTCTTTAGGTCATAGGTACCTGTGCATTCAGTCATGCTAAACTTTTTCAACTGTAAAACACTTGAACCAGAGCTCACACAGTACTATAGATTAAACCTCTTCATCACCATCTTTAAATGGTAATTGTTAGGAGTACACATGCACACATATGGACACAGTAAAACATCTGCTCATGCTTTTATGGAAATGAAAATGCAGTAAAACAATCTGGCGCACACACACACACACACACACATGCAGAAAGGGTCAGATTAATAATATGAGCAGTTAAGAGACTGTCTGAGTGACATAAACACAAACATGACATCCATGCACACACACTAGCAGTATGTAACATCTGTGGGACTCCTCCTCCCCCACTGACCCAGATCACTGATGATGGGATGAACTCTTATTCCCCCCCCCCCCATACCCCCCTTTCTCAGAAATTTTCTGAGATGTTGAAAATAACTTGTTTGTTTATTCTATTTTATTTTAAGCATTTTACTATATTTTACTTCACATCAATGTATTTTTACAATATACATTTTAGTTTTTATACCATTTAATCAATTTAACGATATCTCCGTTTCATCTTATACTCCAATAATATATATATATATATATATATATATATATATATATATATATATATATATATGAATACATTAAACGATGATCCTCAAACCCCATAAAGCAACACTGTAGCATAAAATACCAAAGAAAACTCTGAGCTGTATCACTCACCTATGCCACTGTAGAGCTTATGGTTCCAACTTGTCTTGCCATGTCATTTAGAAAAATATTTTTAAATAATTTTTCTTAAAATACAGTTTGAATGCAGAACGACGCTTTTGTGTTTGAACAAAGTATTAAAGCGATAAAAAAGAGAAAGAACCATAAACCCCCAACCAAGTACAAAACATTATTACTCTATGAATAAGTTTTCATCTGATTCATCAACTCTTGGACTTCCAAAGAGAAACCAGTTAATGCAGACGACATCCTCCATCTGAGAATACAGTGGCAACAAAACAAAAAGTGGTTTGGACTCATTGTACAAACTGAAGACCCCGCCTCTCTGGGCATGCGCACGCACGCACACACACACACACACACACACACACACACACACACACAAGAAGTCATTGATTAGTCTTAGCCAGGGCTAATAGTCAGCTCTTACTTTTAGCTCCATCAGCTAAACTAATGTTCTGGAACCTCCTAGTCTCAGAGGAAATACTAATAATGTCTGTCTGTGCGTGTGTGTGTAAATCCTGAAAGAATTTGAAACGATTTGAAGGTCCTTACAATATTATAAACAGTCTAGAGCATTGGTACGGCACTCATAACACTATTTTTAGGCTTTTTTGTATATATATGAATGATTCTGGTTTTGGGTATTATGCATCTGCTACCGTGAATACTGATTTTAATTACCATGTATGACACAGTGTTGGTTAGGGAGAGGAAGCAGGAAGGAAGGGAGCAGCAGCCAAATTCCCAAAGTGTAAGAAAAAAGGGGATAGCAGCAGACTGATTGGACTCTGATCACTTCACACTGTGTTTCCTATCAGTGTTTGGGTTCCCAGTTGTTATTAGGGAGCCATTAACAGCCCTGATAACAAGAACACTAATTAGTACTAATGGACTGATATAATAGTAAAATGAAGATACGGGAAATATTATGGAACACTACTAGGCAGGGAGGGCAGAGCACTTTTGAAATAAAACCTTGTCACTGTATTCCTTTTGTTATACACAGTCTGTTTATCTAAAGAAACATACTGTATGTATATATGTATCTATGCCATGCGGAAACAGTGAATGACAGGTCATTATCCCCACAGTCCAGAGTCTATGGTCGCCATGGCAGACTAGCTGATGAATTCATGTCAGGGGAAATTTTCTATAATTCAGTCAATCAGGCCGTCAGTGACTCAGTCAGTTATAATCTGTGATTTGTTTTCAGGTAATATACTCAGAGCCAATAACTGCTATCACTGTAAAAAAAAACACAAAGCTGCATAGTGATGATGTTGTGAAAATAAATAGTTCCCGGAACACAACCACCAATGAAAAAATGTGGATGTACATTGTTTTAGGTTAGCTTGCATGGTATTTGACACTGAAACTGTTCACATTTCTACTTTCCTTTGAGCTCTATAAGCTTAAAAGTAAATAACAGTTGAGAAAACATTCTCTACAAGGTCTCCACCCCAAGGTCCAATTAGTAGCTGCTTCACCTGCTAATGAGGATCATTTGATTTGATCAAAAGCTCCACAACAGCTACTGAACGAACCTTGTGGTGAGGTTTTCTCACCACACCATTGTAACATCATTATGTCAGCAACTCTGCTTTGTTGGCTTGTACTGTGTGCTCAGTTAAGCGCAACAAACACAGGGAGCGATTTAATATTGGAAAAAAAAATGATGTTGTATAAAGTCTACAAGAGTTAATTGGGCAAGGTCCCTCAATACTGCTGGGTGTGTAAAAGCAGTTGATTAATCACTGTAGACATTATGTTACACTATTGATTGTGGCAAAACTAAACAATGATGTGACATTAAAGCAATAATGAATGTATCCGTACTGTGATTAGTGTTACTTAAGGCTGGATCATTCTTGAATAATAATAATAATAATAATAATAATAATAATAATAAAAAATAGAAAATGCATTTCCTGCAGAAAATGCGTGCAAACGCTGAATAGCTAAATTGCTAAAGCTAAACTGGATTATTAGCTTAAATCCGTAAGAAGAAGTTGAAGTAGTGAGAATAGTTGGAAAAGTATGAATGGTTTTAATTAACATGAATTTCATTAAAAAGTTGAATAACACCACTAATGTATAAAAGATGTCAAATATTGAAAGGTTTTTTGAAAAGCTAAACTGAATTGTTGGCTTTAAAAGTTCAGTAATGCCAAACGATGTAGAACATTGTGAGGTCTGAATTTATTTTCTAACTGAAATTATGAAAAAGTATGGAAGACTTACAAATGCTGTGAGAAACATTGATGAAAATGCAGAAATATGAAACAAATTGTTTGAGAAATCTCAAATGCATTGCACTGCACTGGAAGCTGAACTGTAATACTGTCAAAAGTGGAAGTTCAAATAAATTGACTAAAAAGGCTTAAAGTATAAATACTTTGTATTATTACCAGACATATCCATTGCATAGAACAAACAAGCATGACCCTAAAGAGCTGAGAGGTGAATATATTGCCTGAAAAGAAGGAGGCTATATATATGGATGAAATCACAAATGACACTGTGTGTGTGTGTGTGTGTGTGTGTGGGGGAGAGAGAGAGAGAGAGAGAGGAAAAAGTGTCTGACAACATTATCGATCTCAGGACGTGACTTTTTGTCCGAAGACAGCGGTGTGGAGAGAGGAACACGACTCGAGAAAAAGGCGTTCAGGATGTTTGTTGTTTCGGAGTAGGCTACAGAAATCATAGGCTCCTGTTATCTAAAGGTTTGTCAGTGCCATGGCTCAATATTTAAAAGATTTTGACAATGTGGATGAGGTCGTTATAATTGGATGGCCACCCGTATTCATTTGAGCCAGGGTAGCCTATAGTCTATGGATGAACTATACGGATGAAGAGCGGACGAGGGGAGAGAGAGGGGCTGCAGCTGTGCGGTGTTTCGTGCTGTCAGTAGGCTATAATACATCCATGGTTTTGTGTTATCTAAAAGATTTTAAATTAAAACAAGATAACAATACTGTGAATGCTAATGAATCAGCATTCACACAATAATAATACCAGCCATGCAGATCCATTAAGACAACAAAAAAGACAGTAAGCAACAACAGAGGCAGTTTGAGAACATTTAATATCCAATTAAAATAGACTTCAGTTTATGAAAGAGCAAAACATTTCCGTCAAAAAGAAATAAAACTTGTGTAAAAATGTTTCCATTGACAATGTCTCGTTTTATTTTATTTTATTTTAAATGACAAATTTAAAAAATAAAAATAAAAAGATTACACTGACATCTTTTTAAATTAAAAAGAACAAAACAGCATCTAACAAATAACTTTAGATATGTTGCATAATAATTATTTTGTACTTGCTGTACATTTAATTGTAATGTAACATGCTGGTTATTTGTACAATGAGAACAATACATTTTGCTTTGCTTGAGTACAAAAATAGGAAACAAATATTCTGTTTTTTTTTTTTTCCTGAACTGTAATCTCTCTCTCTGTTGTTGCTGCTGTTTTTGTGTACTCTCTGGTAGCTACTGTATAGTCTGGCTTCATACGAGTTTAGCACAAACTGCAAACCCTAATCCTGACAAGCTTTAACATATTGACTTCTCTGCTGTAGTAAGTAAGGAATTTGATTTAAGGGTTTGATTGGTTGACACTTTATGCAGTACATGTAGCGTGACAGTATTTCGGAAATGCATTTTCTATCATATATATTTCTATTGTACTTGCTTTGAACAGGCCTGTGAACTCCAAACAATTATTATCAGATATTTATATACCTTCTTTGCTGTTTTTTATTGCTTTAAATCTCCATTTACCATGCATTTATTTAACTAGACTTACCATCAATAGCAAAGCGTTTGACCAATAAAAAGTTGTATTACTCCTGAGGGGAATTTCTGTAAATTCTTTTGTTCAGGAACTGTGGCATATATACACAACAACTCAAAAGGTTGTCAGTGGGTTTTCTGTGATGATTAAATCCAATATGTTAAACTGAAATAAAAACCCTGACTGGGTTATCTAATCTTTAAAACTGTTGAATTACATAACTGACAATCTGCTACTAGTAAAAACACAGATACGACTCCGAACACCTCCAAACTCTGTGAGGTAGCAGGTTAACAATCTCCTGTACTTTCCTTGTTACTTCAATTTAGATGGATACCATGTCATTTTGAATTCTTCATCGTGGTAATAATATGATAACATTACTGTACGTAAAGCTAAAACAACTGTGACCAATACAAATATTTATCATAGCTAGAGTCTGCTGAAAAAAAGAGAAAAATAAAAAAATAAAAAATAACTTTAAAAAGGATTTGGATACTAAAATATACTCGCTTTAGAAGGCAAACTAGTAAGAACTTAATTTAAAAGAACTGTAAATTTAAATCAAACAAATTATTATAACATTTAAACATACTTATTCAAAATGTACAGAAAACAAAATATGTTTAACCTTTTATAGGTGAAGTCAGTTTCAAGTCAGTTTGAGCATATCCTTCAGCACTAGTTCTTAGACAAGGAAGACTTGTTTATTAAAGCCCAGAAGGCTGGCTGGTGACGGAGTAAAGAAAAGAAAAACAAAACATATAATACAATTCTGCTAAGTTTGGTGAATAAAAAAACAGTGAAGGGAACTATATTCAAATACTTAGGAAAAACATGAGGTTGCAGCATATTTTGTTTTCATGTAGAGTGAACGAGAGTATAGGCTACATTGTCCCCTTAACTACAGATGCTGTAAAGACTGTATGGTCATGCCACATTTGTGCCAAAAAATTAGTGGTCCTCAGATTGAGAGAATTTCTTTTTCCAGAGGATAAAACAAGTTTTTTTGATATGAAAACAAACACATGTATAATCTGATAACTGCTTTTTTGTTGTGACTAGAGAAAAAGGGGAAGGAAGTGCAGAGGAGATACAGAGGAGTGTGTCTGATTGGATTCAGAAGAGGAAATGGTACATCCATATTAGGTGTAGAAGAATGAGCCTCACAGCTCAAGACAGGGTGCATATATAGACAGAGGGTGTGAAGAGTCATCAGTACTTGCTGCTGGAGTCATTAGCAAAGCGGCTGATGTAGGCTTCATAGATGCTGTCCAGGAATGAGCTGTCAGTCTGAAACACACAAGCAAGGATCATCATACTGTATGTTTGTGTGCGTGCGTGCATGCATGTTTAGTTGCATAAACACACAACAAATGGGCAAAGTGAAATGATCTGAAGTCATTGACATATAATGTGTCAGTGTCAGATATTTTCAGTAATATTATGTTTACCTGGATCAGATGCAGCAGTGTGGCTTGAAGCTGGCTTCTGGACAGAACTCTGATCTCCTGCTGCAGTGGGGGTCTGGTCAGGGTTGAGGGGGCAGGGCAGCTCTCCTGGGCAACCACTGACAACCCACCACTAGACTTTGCCTGAGTGAACACACTGGGAGAGAGGAGCAGGTTGGGGGCCACAGTGGCTGGTATCCGCTGGGGGGAGATGATCTGGATAGACAGGGACAGTTATTAGTACTCTTTAATAGTACTTAGTACTCATTTTTAGCAAACTAGAAATAAGAATGAAAACACATCGTAAACAAGTCAAATAGACAACTGCTAACAGAGCTCATAGTGCTCACCTGAAACTGCAGCGCAGCCTTTTGACCAGCAGTGCCTGTGGTCTGGTTTGGGACTGGGTCTACAACTGAGCCGGCACCTTGACCTTGAGTGGGCCCCAGGAATCGAGGGGCCAGTCCTGGACAGAGTCGAGGGGGATCATGGGAAGCCAGGCTTTGTTCCTGCTGAACCAGCTGGAGCTTTTGCAGGAGCTCATGAGGTGACACCACACCAGACATCTGGGAAGACAGAACTGAATGGAGAGCATGAGGGACCCCATGATTAGGAATTTAGGAACAGCTTAAACACAGATGAAACAGGCATTTTAGAGTTTAGAGAATTGGCAATAGATAGATACACAAATAGTCAAATACCTGTGTGAATGTTAAATTAATGGTTAACAGACATCATTAAAGATTTCAAGATCATGCAGAAACAGACAGTATAATCCATTAGTATACAATGACACAATAATTTAGCATATGTTGGCTACAATGGCCATTGTATATTATTGTGAAATTATACATTTTGTGTACAAATGCAAAACCTAAGGGAAAACGACTTAGGTTTTACAGCTTGCTTATCTCAAATTTAACTGGATTAATGTACACTCTGACTGAAATTATTGCAAAAGTAGGTTGGAATTAGGGCTGAAAGAGTATTTGCATTTGCAATAATATCGCGATATGTTAAAATGAGATTTTCTTTATCGCCAAGGCTGCAATTACACTCTGGTCCCATGACATGCGAGAGTAAAGCAGTCTGCAGAGGAAGCATCAACTTTGCACGCTACGCCGTACCTTGACCGCGACAGAACTTGACACAGCGGAAACTTTAGTATAAAAAAAAAAAAAAAAACAGTATGTCAGTCGTGTGCTTTAAAAAAGAAGATGCTGTGCAGAGCCAGGTATTGTGCAAAAACTGCCTTGCTAACGTTGCTACCTCACGGGGCACCACTACTAACCTGTATCAGCACTGACACGTTAAAAAAAAATAAAAAATAAAAAAAAATCGCAATATTCGTTAAATAAAATCCCAATTAGATTAGTTGCCAAAATCGTTCAGCGCTAGTTGGAATCTGTGTAAAATCTGTGTGACTTGGCCATTGGTCACCTGAGATGGCAGCAAACCTGGTAGAGCAGGACAAATCATTGAAATCATTGAAAATTTGTTTTTACCTATTACTTGCTGATTTTTTTTTAATATTAAGTTATTAATAGTATTTACTTTGTATTTATGTAATACTTCACTTATATATTCATAGCATATTAATAGCATAAAAGATTTCCCACCTGTTCCCTGTATAGTTAAAGCTGAATGGCTGTTGTGCTGTGCTTCTGGTTGAGGCTTAGGTAGGCTGAAAAACAGCTGCTGGCTTTGTTGCGCTTGAAGGTGGGAACATGACACAGAATCCACCATTACGGGCTGAGAGGAGAGATGGGGGTTCTGCTGCAGAGGCGGAGGGTTGGAGGAGGGAAGAGGTGGCTGGGTTTGGAAAAGTTTCCTGATTGGGTCAGCCTGAAGCTGTTGCTGTTGATGATGATGAAGGTGGTGGTGCTGCTGCTGATGATGATGGTACAGATGGTGATGGTGGTGGTGATGCTCCAGCGGCACCCCGTTGTCACACAGCCTGTTCTCGGGGGACTCGGACAGGGTCTGAAGCACCCCTCCGACGACCCCCACTCCTCTCTGTCCTTGCATGAGTTTCTGGATTGCTGGGCAGTGCTGAGGCTGGTTCTGCTGCTGCTGATGGGCGGTAGTGGGACACGGCAGCAAGCCCACAACATTTCCACCATGTTCCCCGACTATTTGTCCTCCAATCACAGCCCTGGGCCCTCCATCTGAACACCCAACCATGGCGATGTTCCCTCCTTTGGAGGGCACACATCTGCCAGAGTTTACTGTATCGTCGTATTTCAGCGAACGTGCTACAGGTGGCCGATTGACTTGTCTCGGTGATGGCCCTGTCACAGTGGTGGCCATAGGAGAGACTGGGTCAGGTTTGGATGAGTGCTGATGTTGATGTTGAGAGCCAAAAAGGGTGGCAAGAGAAAGAGACTTGGGTTCAGCACTTTCACTGTCCTGCATGAGACAGAGAGAAGGGTAAGAGAGGGAAGGAGAGCAGTAAGCATGAGAAGAGAGAACTGTTGGAACTAACTGTGGTGCGTTTTTTTTCTGAAGTCTTTTTTAGCAAATCAGGCTAACTACAAACGTCTTAAAATGACAATAAAATAAATTAGATTGAGGAACGGATCGGATGAAGTAAATACTGAATTCGTAATGGCAACACTTTTAGTTACTGGTTGTGAGTATCATTTGATTTAAACTTTATCTGATCCTTTGCCATAGTTCTTTTGCTGTGGATTTGATTCCCTAAGGGCCTCATCAAGGAAAGACGATGTACTGAATGCGACCCTGAAATAAAATAGGAAGTGGATGAGGGTGTTTTACCTGAGTGTTCAATTTAACAGGTATTGGTTTGATCAGGTTAGGGTTTCCATAAATAACACTGCTGCCGCCAATCTCCTTTGGCTCTGATGTAGACTTAATGTTGAGAGACATATGGAAAGTGGAAAAAAAAGAGATAAGACAGAGGGACAAATGTTCGATAAGTGACTTAAGGTGATCTTAGACTATTCTTTACAACCCCTACTGGTCAGTCTAAGGAAATGCAAACAATCAAATAAAATGTACGTCATATTTTTCCAGAACAAAAGCATTTCACGCCATTCAAAATATTTATCTGTAATGCTGTATTACAGAGTATTTGGTGTTTCCCTACCTTGTCATACTCTGTGTGTGCTTTGGTCAGCATCTGAATGATGTCCACTGCCTTTGCTTCACTTCCTCCTCCTCCTCCTCCTCCTCCTCCTCCTCCTCCTGCTGCTGCTGCTGCTGCTGCTGCTGCTGCTGCTGCTGCTGCTGCTGCTGCTGCTGCTGCTCCTCCTCCTCCTCCAAGTACTCCAACTACTCCTCCACCACGTACTCCTCCTGGGGACAACCATCCACCTTGAGACTGTGCCAGGGTCTGCTCCTGCTGGGTCAGGCTACACACACACCACACACACACACACAGGTCATGTGAGAATACAGAGGTTTCACTCTGGAAGCATTCAAATATACTACGCTTGTCATTTGTTGGCTCCAAGCCCCAGACACAGATCAGTTAATAAACACACGTAGTCTCTGCCGTCTGACTAAGATATGAAAAAAACTCTCTCAGCCACAGTCGCTGACTGACCATAACTCACTAGTCCTTGTTCAGTGGACCAAATCCCATTTTTAAATTAGTTTTTTTTTTTTTTAAATGGTGTATACATATAGTTTGTGGTTATATAAGCACTTACATCTTCATTCTCTGAGCAATACGTTGACAGTCCTCCTTATCATAGAACCAAATGCCATGGATAACCACTGGGAGAGTGAGGAAGAGAGGGACAAAGAGGAGCAAAGAGAGAAAGAGAAGTGAACTTTTGAACATAAACAAATATAAACAGAAATGTTACAAAGGTCCCACTCTGGAGTAATGCCCTAGTTGATGCTAAAAATCGAATTAGCCGGTTAAATATTGAAACTGCCTGCTGAATTTTGAGATGCACCAGCCAGTAAGGTCAGCAGACAACAAAATTAGTTTTCAGACCTGCCATACCCTTACAATCAAATGAATGCACAGACATGCTGTCGTACAACTCTGCTGCTATGACATCAATGCAGGGCAGGCAGACATGTATTCCGTTTATTATTAGCCCTGTCTGGTCTAAACCCAGGATTTTAAATGAGTCATTTCCCAAAGGGAACAGAAGCCAACAATGCCATTACACAGTAAAACATGGGGCCCTGGAGTCTCTTGAACTACATAAACATAGTCAACAAGGGAGGGAAAAGGCAACACTAAAACCCATTTGCCACAGGATTACAACGGAGTGATCAAGTAGGTAACATTACTCCATGATTCATTTTACTATTTTAATTTGCACTAGCTCTTAAAAGCATACTGTAAGCGATAGTGTCATTGCAGGGTTTTTCAACTCCTGTCAGTGAGTCCAGTCTCATAATTTTGCCAAGACCCAAAGTTTAGTCCCAGAAATGTGAAAAACCAGTGAAGGTCTAAAAAAAAATGTTCAGATTAAAGAGTGAGGAATATAAACATGTTTCCCTGTCCTTATCTAATACAAAAACTTCTCAAATGCAAAATTCTGTCTAGACACAAGCAGCAGAACAACCACCTTGCTTGTATAAAATACAGACTACAACTGGCAAAAAATATGATTTTAATAATAAACTGTCTGATAAAAAAATAAGATGAAAGGAGTATGAATCAGAGCAAGCATTCAATGCCAGGTTTTAGTGCTGAACAGTGATTGATACTTAGTGTCGCCAACACATTTAAGTCTGTACCAAAAAAGTGTTGAGGTTTAAAATCCAGCCCTACTCAAGACAGCTGGACATTACCTCACACCTCAGCAGACATACTTTCTACAGTGGATCTCAAGAACAGATTGGGTCAATCGCATCAAGGGAAGGAGGCATGTGAGAGACAGAGAACAGAGGAGCAAAGTGGGGTCTACTATATGTGGAGAACAAAGTTACCACCACAGTCCTATCAAAGACACACACAGAAATTTGGCACACTTGGCTACAAATGAGGTCAGACAAGCCATTGAGGTCAGAGACAGGGAGAGGAGAGCACACACACACACACACACACACACACACACACACACACACACCACACACACACACACACACACACACACACACACACACACACACACACACACACCCACACACACACACACACACACACACACACACACACACACACACACACACACACACACACACACACACACACACACACACACACACACACACACTCTCTCTCTCTCTCTCTCTCTCTCTCTTCAGTTGAGCCTGGGAAAAACAGCCCAGTACCAAATAAGTAACTGCAGTGGGAGACTGTCTTGTGGAGCCAGAGTCGCTTAGTGCTCACTGGGGATGAGACTGTTTGACAAAGACAGAGAGACACACACACACAGTCAAAGTGCTGGGAAATCGAAATAATAAAAAAAAAAAAAAAAAAAAAAAAAGGGACGGATGTGAAATAGGAAGAAGTGAGGTGTGTTAGAGGGGAAATGATCATCACGTCCATCATCTACTTCTGAGAGCTTTTTAGCTGTCAGTAAACAGTTTTGTCAATGAATGAAAAATGTTGAACTGAAGTACATTGATGGGAGGAAACAGCTGGATAAGCTGACGCTTCAGATACAAGACAGTCTCTGACCAGTATGCTGCCCTTTCTCTCCCCCACTAAAGGAGAAAGGATGGAAGAAAAGGAAGAGGACAAGATACACATTTTTCAATAGAGGAGATTATCATGTTTTTAGCTGCACTGACCTGCCCAAAGTCTATACCTCAGCAAGATAGAATACCCCTCAGAGCGAGAGATAGTCAGAGAGGGAGAGAGAAAGTGGGAGGACTACAACCAGTAGCACCAACAAAAAAAGTGGCCGTGGCCACAAGGTTACACTTCCAGGGTGAAAGTTAGAGAGATAGAAAAAGAGAAAAGGGGTTCCAGTCAACCAGACTGGAGACTGAGAGAGAGAGAGAGGAAGAAAGGCAGAGGGACATCTGCATTAAATAAGTGAAGCAGAGATCCTGACCAAGTGAACTGGAGAGCGAACACCACTGAACGGTCTTTTGGGACAACTTCAACAGAAGGGTGACCAAAGTCTGAGACCACTAGAAGAAGACTAACTGAGAAATGTAGATTCTGAATAGGGCGGCATCCCTTTACAGTTTGAACAAGGAACATTGGAAACTTCGGCAACAATCACTCCACTGAAGTCTGCAATTGATTCAGGGCTTAAGCTGTGTGGTCCTTTTCAACCATCTATGACGACGACAGCGAGCACTGGCGCACGTGTGATGTTTGCTGTAGACCTACAGTGACTCTTTGACAGGACTCCAGTGGGACTTGAATGCATGAAAAGACATTTTTAATTTTATGTCTGGGAGGCAGCACATCATTGTCTGTCCTAACAACCACTCTGTTGGGACTTTGCTTTTAAAAGAAGACATTTTTAGTTAAATCTGATTTATATGTTTTGTTCAACATCGTATTTTCCACAAGGCTTAAATGCGCTTTAACAATACAGTAACCCTGTTTGGCTTTAACACAAACTGCACTACTGGGACTACTCACGGAATAATTTTGTTTAGCTTTAGTATAGTTAGAAATGCAGAAATATTTGTAAGCAGCAGTGTTGTCCAAGATGGATTAGGTGTGCTTTTACTGCAGTATGATCAGCTTTGTGGGAGAGCTCTGTGCATCAGTCATGAGGAACAGTGTTGATATTCTTGTACACTATATTTAGTTTGCTGGAGGTTTGTCACGGGTAGGTACTCACAGTAACGCACATCTATGCTTGGAAATATTGTTGTCCAAGAAGAACCATCACTTTCGTTCGTTTGCAGGAATGGAATTCATGACATTGGAGGAGTAAATTTTACGATTTACAGCTACCGAAACTCATCTAAGAAGACGTTTACACTATTGTCACACCTTCCTCTGAGGCTAAACTGCAGGTACATTCAAATTGCTCTTTTTCTACTGAAGCCCAGGTCTAAGGAGGCATTGCCACAACTGCTGTGACAGCTTTATGTGCACTACCTAACCTGGATAAAGGAACATTGACACATCAGTACATCCTTCGCTTCTGAAATCGAATCAAAGGAAGTGTCACATCGCAGTGGGCATCACTTTCATTGAACCTTTTGCTAGTTAAGATATTACTGGAGCTGCAACTTAAGGTATAACCTGAGCAACTTTAAGTTCTAGAGACAATTACTACCAGACCGTGAGACTCCTAAGAGACTAGTGGAGCCATGCTGAGAGGCCTGTTTCAGAGGAAACCCAAACATGAGAGACTGGAGGAGGAACCTGAGGTCAGATTCAAAGGCTTGCTGGTGTCAGAGAGAGACCTGGGATATACGTACGTTCGAGCTGGAGGTAAGAATGTCCATACACCCGATATACAGAACGCCGTTGACATGTTAAGTGGAGTGTGAGTCACATAGCCAGTATACTGTATGTGGCTACTACAGTACATTTTTTGTTATTTTCTCTCAAAACAATTATTCATTTTGTCTATAAAATGTCAGAAAATGGAAAGTACACTTCTCTAAAGGCCATGGTGACGTCATCAACTTGCTCATTTTATTTGACAGTCCAAAACAGAAATATATTCAACTTTCTATCACATAGGACACAGTAAAGCAGCAATTCTTCATAGTTGAGAAGCTGGAACTAGGTAGCGGATCAACTCCATATGCTGATAATGGTGCGACAGGAACACTGTTTGGGATTGTAGGTGCTTATAGAAAGGAGAATGTAGAAAGCATTCTGTCTGTCCCTCTGTACTGGGATTTTTGCCAGAGGAATTATGACTTGTTTGGACTAAAGTTCTCTTCCCTGAATCTTGCCCTGTTCTTTTGTATTTCGGCAGTGTTTATTTTTAGCATGGGGTGCCACTTTGTGCCAACTGCCATTCTAGGAAGTAATGGCAGTCCTGAGAGCTACATGTTTATCTAATGATAAGATTCCACGACCCTTGCACAGAGGTCACACAACACAGTGGGACTGGCAGCATTACCAACAGCCTGGGGCCTAAATGGATCAGATGTTAGCCAGAGAAAAAACATATTTCCTGAGCTGAGATGCGTTCCTGTTTATACAGTCTTCTGGAAAAAATTCCTTCACCCCACACATACCATTATCCGGTAAACGTTCACTGATGATCACTTGGCATTTTGATGTCTCTTAGAGCATCTGAGGTGCTGTTTTACGTGTTTTGTTAGCTAAATCTGGCTCAACCTTGTCACATATCTGCATGCTAAAATAATAATTTAGGGTCCAACAATTCGTAGTTTATAACAGCAGCTATGGTGATAGAAATCCATTTCTTTATAACCATGATGCATAGTGGTCTCCTTATTTGGGTGCGTTATTATCCATCTCCAATCAGTGTAATCTTTGTCTGAGCCACTGATCTTTAGGTATGCTATGTACTCATCCACTTTTTAACTTCCATAATAACCCCTACCCACATTTCCTTTTTATCAGAGGAAATAGTCATCAACTGAGCTGTGATTATTGGTTTTATGCGTTTTTAAATTCCTTTCCAAGAAATGTGACTTGGCTGTTTACTTGCAATTTATTCCCCATAACCAATGCTCTGACCACATCTATAGGCCAGCATTATCCCAGATCGTCTTTAATGCCCTGAGTGCATTTAAAACCTGGTGTAAAAGGTATTAAGGTCACCGAGAAAGGTTTATGTCATACTCATTATTTCACTGAGCCTTCTGATGTTTAATAATGGCTGTGTTGTATGTGTGTCACTAAGAATAATGAAGTACTACAGTAAGGGGATCAAAGCAGGCATAAGGAATCAACTGGTATCTAAACACAGCATTCCACCTGCCTCTTACTGAGCCTGATGGAGAGTGTGAGACCATGACAGAGAGGGAGGGAGGTCTGTGTGTGTCAGCTATTCCTAAGTGAGTGTGTTTATATTATCAGTGACTGTTGCAGAATATCTAATCTCTGCTGGCTGGTTTTGTAGTGCTGTCAGGCTCTTGTCCTGCAGACACACTCTGCAATGTGTGTGTGTGTGTGTGTGTGTGTGTGTGTGTGTGTGTGTGGGAGACAGGTTGATAGAATTGGAGTCACCACAATACCTCTGCTCCTTATATGGAACTAATGGTTCCCCCACAAATGAACAGCATCCGACGCACTTCAGTCACTCTATCAAATTGTTAATCTTTCATCTAACTTAATCCCTGTAGCTATAGATACACCTGTCATTTTTAGGTGTCATGTTATAACATTGCTTACAGATCTTCAAAGTCACAAAGATATGGTCTCATGTGGATTCTGACGTGAATTATACAAAATCTAGTGTGCAAAACATACATGCATATAAGCAATATTAAGGGTCAGGAGAGTTACAGAAAGTGAAAGACCCATTAGTCTTTTGAATCAGACCCCAAAATAACAATGAGAAGGACAATTATTTTTCTAATTTTAATGTTGTTCCCAGTTCTTCTCTGGTGACTGATTTTTTTATCCATGTCATTTCTGCTTAGACTGTCTATCTCTCTATCTAGCTTTATTCCCTTAGTGCCAGTTTGTCTTTGTCTTCATATTTTAATAAGTTTGTCTCACTGTCTGGCTGCTTGTGAAACAGCAAAGTCTCTTCAAACTATTTAGTCTATGTGGCTAGTCCTGGTATTTTGTCATCTATGTCGGC
Organism: Sander vitreus; assembly: GCF_031162955.1. Classification (NCBI taxonomy): domain Eukaryota; kingdom Metazoa; phylum Chordata; class Actinopteri; order Perciformes; family Percidae; genus Sander; species Sander vitreus. Next base: position 13,033,629 of record NC_135877.1, read on the forward strand.
ACAGTCTGTGACTGTCTGTCTAACTCTAGTGTTACTGACGCCTGTATAACCAAGGTTTTTTTGCATTTAAAAAACATTTTCTATTGCAATTTTCTCTTAATCTTGATTTCTTTAATATTTCAAGATTTAGATTGATATCCAGAGTACCGTGAGCAACACTGAAAGTGGCTGTGCAATAAAACTGTCAGCTAAGACATATCAGTATGGCGCTGATAATTATGATTCACTGCAATGAATATCGCACTAAAAAAATGTCTGGGTATAAAACTACACTAAAGGACCTCTGTTCACATGCTCAACAGGTGTTGAGAACAAAATGTGTCAGACAAACAACTGAAGATATCAATAAGTAACAGGCAGACATCAGAAGTGTGTCTGTGTGTGTATCTGTGTGTCTTTATCCTTACACCGTGCATTGCGATAAAGCAGGAAAGGGTGCTGGAGCTGGAAGTCGAGGTCTTTGGTAATTGGCTCTGTCATGTTCTCCATACTGAGTCTGTTCATAATGGTGAAACCATGCCGGGGAGATGCCAGTCTGAAATTCGCAAAGAACACATCACAGAAATGCAGCTGAAGGATTCATGTAAACATTTGTCAATCGCAATTCGCAACTTGAAACTAGAGGCACTTCAGCTATGTCACGTCCTGTTGTATTCACCATGATGGTATATATTACACAGAAACAGTTGTGCTAAATAATAACATATACATACTCAAGTTTGCATGTTAGCATTTAGGTATGGCTGTAGTTTCAATATATCTGTTGAAGAGCTTTACAGGTATTTCCAAAAAATACTAAGAATTGTAATCTTTAGACACCAAGATTTCAGAGTCCTGCATCAACTTCATTACCTTGTGTAAATAAAAAGGGTACCTTCCACCTCTGTCTTCTCCTAAAAAACACATACAACAAAAAAATTGCAAAGTGATATAACTGACATAACTGGTCAGCCAAATCTCGTCACTGGGGGACAAGCAAAATGAAATATTTTAGAATATCAAACCCTCCTAAAAAAAACATGTACAATACCAAACAGCTGAATTGAACATATCAGTCTTTTTAACAAGTGCATGTTGCTAGCGGCACAACAGTCATTTATAACGTTAATATAATTAACGTTAGTGACACGACAATGTTCCAGGGAATCATTAAATAGAGGATAAAAGATAAACGTTTCAATTTTGTGCAAAATACCTATTTATATATTTGTGTGTGTTTGTATATATATATATATATATATATATATATATATATATATATATATATATATATATATATATTAAAGCGTAGGTCTTTACTTATGGTTTTCTACCACACACCCTAAAAAACAAAGCTGGGATCTACTTAATGCAATCCATTAGCTGGGGTAAATCTGTGTCAGTGACAAAGCGCGCCTATCAGGGACGATGACAAGGCTAAGCTAAATTAGCATATTAACCAAAGTTCAAGCTTACCCACTCATTTGCCCTGTTGTTATAAGTATACAGGGCAACTTGGCTGGCCACGTCCACAATGTCATTGATGTATGGGTCTTGTCGCTGCAGAGCAGCCAGACTTATGTCCAGTCCTTTAGCGGTGAGGCAGCTGCTGCTACCTGCAGAAGTTGCTGTCATTGTTCCCTATGGAGAAGTTAGCTCGCTACTTAGCTTCAGCGGCTAACGAGTCGCAGGAAGATGAGATAAAAACCAAACCAACAGCAAGGTAAAAAGACAATTAAATTTGTAACTGCGCAGTAGATTGTTTTGCAACTTAAGACTTGTACATTTTAAATTGTCAAGCGTTATCGAGGGCTAACTGCCATGAGTGAGTTTGTCAACGGCCATGTTTAGCCAGACAGTAAACAACCAGACATGAGTAGTTGCGCAGCAGGCTTCGAGATTTCAGCCTTATTAATCAACTTGGAAAAATCGATGGAGAATTACTTTTGTCAACTGGATGGATTTTCAGTATTACTTTCTTCAAACAATTATTGATAATGTCAGGAGAGACACGACCATAGATATGTAGCTTTCTTTTAATTCAAATTAACTTTATACTGCAACGTGCAATACTTATATTAGGTAGGTTAATTTAATTGCTAATGGGTTGGTTGTGGAATGTGTTTTTATTTCATTTATTTGTATGGGCTCCAATCCTCTGTATTGGTGGTATATATGTTTTCAAACACTTTGTTATGGTAGACAGACACACACAAAGTTGCTGGGTCCCTTACTATTGTAAGGAAAGAAAGCTTGACTACCGGTATGTTTGTTTGTTTGTTTGTTTGATTCTATTTAACTTTATGTCCCTGTCACTTCTCCCCATACAAGTAAGCAGTTGATGTTCCTCTTTTGTCTTTCATTTCTATATCTTACTGCTGGGTAACATTACAGTAACACTGATGCTGACTGATGTCTCCTATTAGTTACATTTCCCAATAAATGCACTAGGGGGCATCAAAGGGATAGATAAAACACAACCATCCCTGCTCTGGCCATTTATTGCATGGGCCGGAGTTGATCTGAAAGTGTGCGTGTGCGTGTGTGTGTGTGTGTGTGTGTGTGTGTGTGTGTGTGTGTGTGTGTGTGTGTGTGTGTGTGTGTGTGTGTGTGTGTGTCCCAAGAGTTTTGTCTCAATGGGAGGAGAAAGCCTGAGAGCAGTTACACCATGTTACAAAATCTCCAAATAGAAACAAATACAGCATGTTTTTATTTGTACGGAGTTACTGCAGTTGGCTTTCCAGCTATTTGTAGATGGATGATGAAGGAATGAATACACAAGCAAATAAGGCATCTTTTTTGGAAAGTGTAATTTAGTAATTCTTTCATGGGCCCAGTTAAGTCCATTTTGAGCATAGTACAAAGTTTACAATGGTGCAGTTCTCTAGGCTACATTTCCCCCATGTTCAATGGTTTACACTTGTAATTTTCTGGTTAATCTATATTTCACTTTCCCCTTCAACAATGCTGCTGTCCCTGTGTCTTTATGCTGTTAATTAAAGAAACGTATTTCTCTTCCTAGGTTAATTCAGATGCTGTTATTTTAGCTACAGTTTATAATAAACTAGCTCTAGGGTTCCAAAATGAGACATATCCTTCTAGAAATTAATACTCAAGAACAGAACTGTAACTGATACAGGAACAGGACTTTCAGGACTGTATATTCTTGAAATCCATATCAGCCATACCCTTATCACTCACTATCTGTTGCATCGCCTGACAGTGAATCTCCATATTTAGTTCAACATATCCTGTTCTGTTGCGGTACTTGAGGAGACACAGACAACTTTTCAAGTGGATACACATAAGCCCCTATTTTCCGTATGCATTTTATAGCAGATTACTTCTTGTATAATCACTCAATAAGACGTACAACCACTGATTAAGACATACATGGATTCCTCTTTTATTACAAATTACCGCTATTTAGAATTATATACAAAATGGGCACTTATCCTATGCTCTGCTGTGTACTGTGAAAGCTGTTTCAGTAATTGGTTTTATATTGTCACAGAGACGTACAACAGCTGGTATGCATCTATCAACGGCCATGTCAGAGTGTCCTTGAGAAAAACAATGACTGCTCACTCATTTTAAGCAGCACTGGATGAAAACATCTGCTTTAAACACTTCAAATAACTTCTCTTAAATGTGAATGAAGCACTTTCAGGTCAGACACATCTGCCTCTCCATTAACATGAAAAGATCTGCTTTGGCATTCAGTATGGGCCTGTTTGTCTTCTTTCAAGTATGTCTATTACTTTGTCAGGGTGCTAGTGTACTGTGTGTGTGTGTGTGTGTGTGTGTGTGTGTGTGTGTGTGTGTGTGTGTGTGTGTTCAAGGTATATATGTCTATTCGTCAGGATGGTTTGTCAACGATGAGGCTAATGAGTTATACATGAGCAGGTCAATACTGTCAATAACCATTCAATCAAGATTGAGTGCTTGACTCTGATTGGTGGGGATAGGCCAAGAGATGTTGATGATTGGCTCACAGGCAGGAAGGATAATGGGATATAGCCAAAGGCAGCTCATTGAAATTCAGCAAGGGGAGAATATGCATTGTTCTATATATATTTTAAATGTTTTTTTGTCTGTTTTTATTACAACAGACATGCTGTTTGTTAATAGGTGACATATACTGGAACAAGTTGAGTATTTATTATTGTACTGCAGTGGAAAATGAAAGAAACAATTTTTTACATATTTTAAGTGAGGTAAATCATTATCCTGTACCAAGTGATACCTGTTGAAACAAAGCAATATGTGCTTATTCTGTGTGTGCACACAAGCAAGGGGCTGTATTATTGGTGGGAAACAGATCTATAATTTAAATATGGGATATATTGCATGATTTCAGTTGTCTTGCTAAAGCCATTCATAGGGCTGGACATGGACCTGAAGGTAAAGGGACGGTGAATGGGTGATAGATGGCCTGCCTGAGTATGGGTCCATCTGGCTCCACGTCGAGGCATTTTATTCCTCATTTGGGTCCCAATGTATGTGGGCATTTACAACTTGTAAATGCACATGCTTTACTCTCTTCAAAAAGTAGCATTTGAGGCCTCATGAAGTTTCCATCTTCTATATAGAGCTCATCTTAAAACCATTGCTTCCTCATGAGCAGTTTGCAGACAAAATATAGCTCCTTAATGGATGAAACAAAGCTAAGAAAAGTGTCAAACAGCACTAAGAGAGAGCAGTGTTGAGTTGACTTGTAAACACACTTTTTTTAATATCTCACCTGTCTTATTTTCACCGTATCTACTGCATGACTATATTTGGAACAGGCCAATTTCTTAGATTATGTGAATACTTTAAAGTGATTCTCTAATTCAGTCCTCATTTTCCTTTTGAATTTGTCAAGGTAAAACATGACTCTTAAAAATAAACAGTGTAATTGTAGATTTTCCTTACTTGATATTTTGCATAACCGAATGACATGAACCATAAAAAAAAATGAACCATTAAAATGTAGAATTAGATACAGAAACTATTTTTTCTTAGCTGGTGGAAAAACTGTTTTGGTAGTTAATTTTTAAAAATGCTTAACTTCATATTGCATTTAATTTCAGCACTATAATGTTTATTTTAATTTCTTATTAATTTTGAGAAAAATAAAGACAAGGTACATTATGTAGATGCCAATGCACACAAATTACCAGGATTAATTTATTAAAACATTTAAATATTTCTTTGTGCTCTTCATTTGAGTGTAGAATGGATCCCAATAGAAAGTGATGCATATTAAATCAGATTTTGGGTCTAAAACCTGAATCTCACATTGCACAGCTGATTAAAGTAGCTCTCCCTGTCATGAGGGGATTTCCCTTTGACTGACCAGCAGATTGTTAGTTTCCCACATGAGATACCAGCATTTGAGTATGTTTGTCTGTACAGAGATTCTCAGAGACCAGCTGAGCTCAAGACTCACACACGCTCACACACATACAAAGGGGGTCGGGAACTATAAATATAGAACAGTCATAAATAGAATAGATCTATAGTCCATGTGCAGGCTGGATTACAGAGGACATTTATGTATGTGAGTCTGTGTGTTTGTGTGTCCCCTGGGCACAAGTGTCTGTTCCCACGACCTGCCCTCCATTAGTTCTTCCTTCCCTCAATCCTTTCTTCCGTCTGTCCTTCCATTCACTGGCCAGTGTAATCAAACAGAGGCTGGTTTGGTAGTAAGTGAAAGGAAGAGTCAGATTGCCATTATAATGTCAATATCCATCTGTCTCACTATCGTCACAGGGCTGATGTACATATTCTCAAGTAGTATACTTTACTCAAGTAGTATACTTGAGTAAAAAAATGTAGCTTGAGGATTTGCATTTTCTGCTGCTTTATAATTCTAATCATTTCAGGGGGGAAGTATTGTACTTTTTACTTCACTTAATTTATCTGACCATCTGTCAATAGTTACCAGCTAGTGATTCCTAATCTTTTGGACTCGTGGCCCATTACAAAACAGCAGTGTCTACATGTAGATGTGGCCCCTTGTCATGTTTCAAGTGTCTATGATTGGTTACCAGTGATTTCCCTTCTTACATTCTCAGATTGTTTTATTTCAATAACCGCATAAGGCTCACAGATTTAAGTATCCAATACTTTACAAAAACCAATGATTAGAGAAAAGTCCAAAAAATGAATACAAATGTCTGCAGAATGTTGTTTTTTATTCTGGCCTACCCATTTATCATCTCTCAGGTTTTAAGTGGTAGTAGGTAAGTAGTTAAAATGAGCTTTAATAGTTAAATGCTACTTATGCATCAAAGCACCATAATTAACAATCTAGTAATGTGTATAACTCAGTCACAAGAGCCATTTTCCTGCAGCACAAGTACTTACTAACTGCTGCTTTTCCTACCAATAAAACATTTAGCATGTACAACAAAATTCGAAGAATGTTTGGTAACACTTTACTTGAAGGTATCGACATAATCGTGACATGACACTGTCATAACTATGACATGACACTGTCATGAACGTGTCATAAACGTTATAAACAAGTCATAAACGTTTATGACTTCTGTCATTAAGTGTCATTCGGTTTTTGTCATGACAAATTCATGACAATTATGACAAGTTGACATTAATCAAAGTGACATAAGCAGAAGTTGTCTTGTCCTCATGACAAGTTGACATTAAATTAGTTTGGGATGTCTTTGTAATGACAACTTGACATTAACCAGAATGACATTACCAGAGGATGTCTTTTGTCATGACAACTTCTGGTAATGTCACTTTGATTAATGTCAACTTGTCATAATTGTCATGAACTTGTCATGACAAAAACCGAATGACACTTAATGACAGAAGTCATAAACGTTTATGACTTGTTTATAACGTTTATGACACGTTCATGACAGTGTCATGTCATAGTTATGACAGTGTCATGTCACGATTATGTCGATACCTTCAAGTAAAGTGTTACCGAATGTTTCAATTCATTCATCAGCGCAGGTATTCCCTCCAAATATACAGAATAGAAACGTAACATCTGCATCACAAAACAGAAATTCAGAAATAGACAATTCATATGTCAAATGTCATCAATAGAGTAATTTATCAGCTGTCTCCCTGTCTTTACTATGTCTACAGTGACACATGCAGACAAAAAGCTTTATTCTATTACAGGATGGTGGGTGGTGATTTTGTGCTATGGCACTGAACAAATGAATGCAGGCTGGTTTGAGTCATCAGATTCACCTCCTGATTATAGCCTGCAGTGAGATTGACATGAGGTCTGCACATTGTGAAGTTCGTATTCAGCGTCAAATACAATTACATGGGATGGCCAGTACCAGAATTAGAATCTGAAATTGCTGCTTGGTACTTCAATACATCCTGATGTATTAGTGAGCTGAGTTATTCTGTTTTGTGAAGCATTGCCATATCATTTATACATTTGACATCTAAAAATCCTCCTTTAATATAGAATATTGGGACATTGTGTTATGTGAGTATAGCTATAAAAAGACAGGAACTGCTTTTCAAAATAAGGTCAAGATCCTTTAAACGACTGAGTAGATAACGGAAAGAAAATGTTTCTACCTTTTTATCTTTTATATCAAGGTGCCTGTGGAGAGCTTTTAAGAAAACAGCTCAATTTAGGAACCAACATGCTATTTGTGTAAGCAGCTCTATCAAAAAGCCTCAGTAGGAATTAAAGAGCCAAGCTGACTCAATGTCATCAAAGCCTGGTCCAGAGCTATTTAGTTAAGAGCTGATGTTGTTGACATTGTTTGACATTTGACTCCTAAGTGAGCATTATTTCATTGTTGTGTTATCTAAGAAAATGGACCCATGTCTCCAGAAAATGACTTTATGTGCTTGAGGGGCCAGGACAAATTAGTTCCTGGCCATAGAGAATGATGTTGAAACAAATTTCACTGTCCAGAGGGCAAAAGAAAAAAAAACATAATTGAATTCTAAAAACCATTTTATTGTCCTCTAGATAAATGGTTCACATTCAGTCATTGTGCACTGACCTTCCTGAATTCCTCTACTTCATGAGATTTAAGTCTGTATTTACACAGCATCCAAAGATCTGAAAATCAGCTTCCTTGTGGTTTTTCTCTGTTTAAGAGAGCCATGAAAAGATCAGAGCTTGAGTCATAAAAGAGTTGAAAAACCAGATCTTTAGTGTGTGTGTAAACAAAGCCTTGGCCAAAGAAAAGAACAGGGCTGAAGCAGTCCAGATGTGTTGGGACTAAGGGCAAATCAGATGTAGGTACAACATCTCCCATCTCTGTTTCTTCCTGCCGAAATTAGAGTCTATGCAAGGCTTGAGCCTGCTATGGATCATTATTGCCTCTCTCTCTCTCTCTCTCTCTCTCTCTCTCTCTCTCTCTCTCTCTCTCTCTCTCTCACACACACACACACACACACACACACACACACACACACTAACAAACAAGCATGCACACTTTCTCTTTCTTGTCTGCATGGGTTTCGGCCACCTTTCTTTTCTGTCTTTTTTTCCGACCCTCTGATCCTTTTAATCCCCCCCCCTCCACACACACACACACACACACACACACACACACACACACACACACACACACACACACACACACACACACACACTCTCTCTCTCTCTCTCTCTCTCTCTCTCTCTCTCTCTCTCACACACACACACACACACACACACACACACACACACACACACACACACACACTCTCTCTCTCTCTCTCTCTCTCTCTCTCTCTCTCTCTCTCTCTCACACACACACACTCACACACAAACACACACACTTCATCAACATGATCATTATCTTTGTGTTCATCATTACCATCATCATCATCTGGATACCAGCCGCTGGTTCTCCACTGTTGCCTATATGTCTCCCTCCCTCCTTATTTCTCTCTGACACACACACACACACACACACACACACACACACACACACACACACACACACACACACACACATCTGGAAACAGTCAAAGCGTCTACATGCATAGGGAGGGGGGGCTACCTCTCTCTCTCTCTCTCTCTCTCTCTCTCTCTCTCTCTCTCGGTATCACTGCAGAGCTGAGCTGCAGGGGCAGCAGAGGCAGAGAGAAGAGAGAGCTCTAACTCCCGATCAGTGAGACACAGGCAGACAGACAGGCACACAGACTGACTGACAGACACACCGCCTGACCATCATGGACTGGATCAGGACACAGAAACCCGTCTCCGGATGAGACAGGACAGCCTGGCTTCTGTTTTTTGGGGGGACTCTGCTATAGATACGTGGAATAACAACAACCTATTGGGAGATTTAACCCCGTGCTACCCGTGATGGAATATTTACACTCTTCTCATTTTCCAATTTTTCTCCTGTTCTCTTCCTCCTACTTCTCTTCCTCCAACACCTCCACCTCCTCTTCTTCATCCTCTCACATTTGACACGCTGCTGAAGATGCGCACGAATGCGTCTTTTGCGCACTTCTATTGCGACCGTCACTGACAGCGCCCGTGCTTTATAACCTTTTTGAAACCCTATTGTTTTTAGACACCCGGGAGAGGAGAGAAAGAAGTGGAGTGAGCGAGAGAGCAAACGAGGTGTGAATTGAATTGAACGCGGTGCTGGTCTCATGTTTCACGCCTAGGGCCCGGATGTACCGAGAGATGCACCGGTGCGTTTTCCCAACCGGTTCCGCCGAAAGCTCCCTCATTTTTCTCGCCTTCTCCTCCATCATGGGGATTAGGTAATATTCACTCCATCCGAAGAAATCCTCCCCATAAACTAAAATAACGGAATACCCAAGACTGTCCGTGTCAGACAGTTATTTCTTCTCCCCCCTTTTTTTTATTTCTTTATTTTTGGGGGCTTTTTTTTCCCTCGTTATTTTCCCTCCGCCTCTCCAGCTTTTTCCTCTCTCTCTTCCATTCACCTATAGGGATAGCGCCGGACTACATTTATGGTAAATGAAAGCAAAAACATGTACATCCCGGAGGACACCCTTGAGAACCATCAAGGTATGTGGTGTCTTTTTTTATTTAGAACTGGTAAACATCTTGTAACTGTGCATGAGAGAGGAAAGGGAGTGAGGGAAGAAGGGAGGGAGGGAGTAAGAGAGGTATGATGATCCCGAAATGAGGATGGGATGGTGAAGGAGGAGGTGGAGAGAAGAGGAAGGGAGGTATAAGGGGTGTTTGCGCTCTCCTCGTTTTCAACAGATGGACAGATGCAGTCCTCTTTCCTCCACTTTCCCTCTGAGTGCAGTTTGTTTATTTGAGCTTTACCCCGCTGTGCAGTTTGTGCAGCAAGTCAACTTGTGCCATAATCACGCAACAGGGCTGCAGGTAGCCGCGGACAGATATGGATGAGGCCTTTTTCTTGCTTGGTTTAGTCTACACTTGTTGGTTTGATAGGCCTGTCCATTGGCATAATGAGTGGGCTGTGGTCATATTTAGTTGTAGGCGGGGAGCATTATTGTCTTCGACACATTTCCAGCAGAAAATGACAGCAAAAGCGTGTCCGTACAAATTATTTGGCAGATCTTGCCTCCTCAAGATTTTTTTTTCGTTTTGGGACTAAACTAAACTGCACAGCCCTGCGTTTCTATGCCCATTTAACAGAAATGAACACACAGTGGTCGCTAAGGAGCAGGAAATTGAGCAGCGCCCACTGATACGCGCTCTCAATCACTATCGATCCTCCCTTCTTCTATAATCAATAGTCGTATTTGTCACGTTTTAATCCCAGTTATCATCATTAATAGCAGCGCATATATATGACAGGTGGCAGTAGGAGGGCCTGCAGGACTTATTTGTCTGCTGAGAATTGGGTTGATGAGGAGCTATTTTGGTAGACGGCAGCGGAGGACAGTAGATTGTTTCGCACAAGACACGACTAAAGTTCAACTTGACGACTTTTTAAGTGTTTAAAAGGCAACACATGCAGAGCGTGAATGGAAATCCAGGGCTGTGTTTTGTTTGACGGTGAGGAAAGGGTCTGTTTGCATTGCGCAGTATTACGCGTCGCTCCTTCCACCCACGTTGCAGAGAGCAAAGCCCAGCAACGCATTGGTTTATAGCCGGCCGGACCTTGTAATTCAGTAAAGGGGTTTATCCGTTCACCATTATCATCTTTATGAGCATCATCATCATCGTCTCCTTCGTCCACCACTTCCATCACAACCACGTACCTCTCTGCCTTGGCGACAGGTTCCATAGCAACAGGGGATGAGGAGAGGGTGGCGGTGTATGTGTGTATGCAATGTAGGCTGTGTGTGTGCGCGTGCATCTGTGTCGCAGCGTTGCACATTCACCAACAGTTTGTTCCAAGCAACTAACCATAGGTTGAATGATAACTATAGAAGCTGCGGTCATGTTCACATAGTTTGGCAGCTCAAACACAATGGCATCATCATGAAGGGCAGGTGTGTGTGTGTGTGTGTGTGTGTGTGTGTGTGTGTGTGTGTGTGTGTGTGTGTGTGCGTGCGTGCGTGCGTGCGTGCAGTCTGTAAGACAGTTCACGTTGATTACCATCTTAATCTATTATTATCAAAAAGGGCCTTTTATTCCAAGTTGTCCAAAGAAGTAATGGATATTGTCATCATCACAATCGTCATATAAAGAAGAATAACTTGATGAATCAAGTAGATCTTAATGGTTGATTTAGCTTTTTATTATTATTTAAGAATAGGTTGAACCTATAAGTGCAAAGTTATTGCCACCGTCTTGTAGGCGATTGGTCCACAAAGCCACCCAAAAGGTTAATAAATGAATTCAAATGCCAGGGCAGAAAGTAGTTCAGCCTTAGTGTGACTTTACAGCACAGGGCTACAGTGCAAAACAGCAAAACATTACAGGTAGATCCTAGATAAGGCATGTAGATGCACAGTGTTTGTTTAATTGATTTAATTTAATGTCAATTTTCAAGGTTTTTTTTAAACTTTTTTCTTATCCTTGATAAGTTTAGGCCCAGTTATTGTGCCATTTTTAACACATGTATCTCATGCTGAAGTCTACTTGGGTGGTGTTTCAGCACCTTGGACAGTTCATCCCTCATTCGTCTATCTATTTGACAGCTCCATGACAGCTATTGAAGAGTTACAAAGACCGACATTGGCACTGATGTATCACTGTTGGTATCCTGCTTTGCTCCAATAAAAAAATGTGTTACAGCTCAGGTTTTTAGCTGATCTATGATATTGAGTAAACTCTAATTAATACAAGATCACCAACAATACAATCATCCAGTTGCATGGTATGCAAGTAATAGCATACCATGTTAACATAAATGAACTGTATTGTGTTAAATGTGACTTATATTATTATTCTTTTTAATTTGTTAAGGGCAGTAGTGAGGTGGAGAAGGGAGGTGGATATTATAGGAGCCACTTAATGAGTTTCCTGCAGATGAAAGATAACAACACAGTGTAGTTATAAGAGGGACCATCTGTTGACCAAAAACTGTTCAATTTTAACCAACCTAAAGTGTTTGGCCAAGACAGTGAAGCCCTACCAACTACTTAGACACTGTTCTGTAACCGACCCTGAGCTCTCTTCTCTCCATCGATGGAGGCAAAAGAAAAGACACATTTTCCTTGAGGGATTCAGGGACAAAAAGTCCTGCCAATACACAACAAAATATAGCAGAAGTTGTCTTATATTCTGAGGCTTTATGTTACACTTCCTGATACCTAAAAACAGCTTTGTTGTTGGTATTACATTTTCTCTCCAGTATCAGTTACTCTCCATCTTTACATCAACTCTGTAATTCAAACAGAGTTGATTGCTCTGAATGCTCATGTTCACTGAATGTACCAATTATACTGCATCTACATAATAATGAATAGTTGTGCCTGTGTCTTTAAAACACACACAAATGCACACACACACACACACACACACACACACACACACACACACACACACACACACCAGCAGAAGCACTTATGTGCAATAAACCCAGAGTCTGTAGTGCAATAATCTCATACTTTTTATAAGTGCAATAACATTGTACTCTATATGTTAGTAGTGCCACCTTATTATTTAGTTTGTTTATCTTGATTTTTATATTTCAATATTCAAATGTTACTATTTTATATTTTGTTTGTAATTCTTATATTTTACCATTTAAATTTTATATTTTTTATTTTTGTCTATTTGTTATTTATACTGTCAAACTGAGTCACTGAGCTAAACTGTGTTTTGTTGTTGCCAAACAATGACAATAAAAATTCTATTCTATTCTAAACACGACCTGAATCACAGACTTACTGTACATGAATAACTGATGTGTGCATTGAAACAAATGCACACCTGTGGCATCTCATGTCATTGCATGTAGAACAGAGAAATTGGAACACACACACAACCATGCACAAACACACACACTCATTACAGCAGCAGTTTACAGCAGTGTAATCAGTGAGTTTATTTTCCCTGTGGGCATTGTGCCAGAAGTATGATACCTCCATCAGGGATATTAATTGGTTTCCGATTGTTACACTGGGGTGCTGGCCACCTGCCAAATCACCTCACTGTAATGACTCGACTTGATATGCTCATTGATTCAATTGAAGTCACCTCAAAAGACATGTGGCAACACCACTTTATGTGTAACTTCTCACACAGAGCTGTTGTTATGTGTCTGCAAAGGGGTTGCACTATGCTCACACAAGCAACTGTTGAAGAGCATGTAAAAAAACGTCCAATCATTAGCTGGACTTTAAGGTGGATTCAGTTTTCATCGTCACAGCGAAAGATGATTATAATTAAGAGATTCCAAATGATTTAATACGTGAAACCAGATCAACTGCAAGTGGCAAAGTTGTTGCCTTCTATAAATAGAGATAACACTAATCAAGTATTTCTTTTAAATGTGTTTTCATTTGAATCCACAGGGGCAGGGAAACAGCTAAGTGAGCTAAGCCATCTATCAGTACGCTTGACATAGATGGAATTCTGGGCAATTAAGCACCAATCCACCGTTAGTCAATCCAGTTGTTTCTCAATATCAGGCTAATCTTAATTCCTGGCAAGGTAGCAGAGATAGGAATGGAGCATTGTATAGCTTTTGTCGGACTTTGTATTGTAATATGGCTATAGCTTTTCTTCTTTTCTTTTAAAAATAATTTAAAAAAAAATATGAACCAAAAATCATGTAGCCTAAGTCTGCATATGTTACATTGATGAGCTATTTTTGCACCATACCTGACTCATTTACTCTGCAACGTGTCCCTTAATGTTTGTTTACATGGTATTATGTGGTCTTTTAAGCCTGTTTGTATGCCAGTTGTAGCTTAGAGACAACAACAGGGAGGTAACTTTTTTCATTTTCAATATCTTTCAAATACTTTACCCCCACCCTCACTCGCCAAACAAAAGCCAGCCAGTTGAACTTGCATTTGCTTTCACACACAAGGAAGTGTGCGTGCATGTCTATTCATTTCTATTAGTTAATTTGTGTCTGTGAGTAACAGAACCACCTTCCTGCTCTTTCCCAACTTCACTGTCTCTCAAATTCATTCAAACATTGCTGTCTGCTGCTGGCCATTGAGCTGCATTACCAGAGGAATTGGGGTTTAGTAGTTGTTAATTTAGTACTTGTTTTTTAAGTGATATGGTTAGACTTTACTCCAGCTTGCTAAAAAAGAGCATGTGCTGTGTTATACAGAAGCTTTGTCTTATTCTGCCTGCAATTTCACTGTTTTTGTTCAGACTCACTGCTATCATCGTCTTTATTTTCGGTCGCAGCAGGCAAAAGCTCTATAAAATCCTTCTTGTGAAATACTGTATAGTTTAGCATCTCCTGAGCACTTCTCACAACTTATAAACCATGTGATGAGGTGTCTCAAGTAGACATTGCTTTGTATTAAAGGGGACACAAGGAGAAAAGGCAGTGAAACACTTACACTGTTAGTACTTCTGCACAATACATGTATAGGGTCAGAATTCAGAAGCTACCCTATGCCACCCCCATGTGTGATTAAAGATGTCTTAGTCACAGCAAGGTTGTAGCAGCTGTAGCAGAGCATGTAATGAGCCATTAAAGGCCAATCAGCATTGAAGAAGTTTATATCAGTGCCCTCAGAGTGTGTCATGGCTTTAACTTTAAGGATGTGACTCAATAACAGCTGTTCTTTAACGTAAAACACCATCTGAGAGACAAATAAGACACATGGAGGAGAAGAAAGAAGGGAGGTGCTAATTGTATGAGAAATAGGAGAACAGAACGACAGGTTGCATTAAATGGTATAAAGGAAGAGACATGGAGAAAGAAGAGAAAAAAGTGTGGCGTGGAGAAAGAAGAGAAGGACAGAGTTAAAAACAGTCTGGCAAGGAAACAGAGGGACAGAAAGAAGCAAATGGAGGCAACCAATGGAGAGAAAGGAAGGATCTGTAACAGAGAGGAATAAAGGGATGAAATGAGCGAGAAACAGAGTCAGAGGGAGGGCCAGAGGGATTGAAAGAGAAGTGAGGGAGCTCAGGAGGAGGAGGAGGAGGAGCAGGAGGGAGGATTATCTGTGACTCTGTCTTGCTTAAGCCTCTGGTTGCGTATTGGAAATCTATCCAGAGGCTGTCCTCTGCTCTTAGTGCTATCTGGCCTCCGTCTTCATTTCTGGTGGGACAATACGCCAACACCGGCCCCACTGTGTGTGTGTGTGTGTGTGTGTGTGTGTGTGTGTGTGTGTGTGTGTGTGTGTGTGTGTGTGTGTGTGTGTGTGTGTGTGTGTGTGTGTGTGTGTGTGTGTGTGTGTGTGTGTGTGTGTTAGAGAGGTAGGACACACTAAGCACATGTCCAAACTGAGCAGAGGACACACACACACACACACACACACACACACACACACACACACACACACACACAACCTCCTAAGTCTATTGATCTGGCTGAAGCCACCAGTGGAAATAATGACTGTAGACCTGTAGCATCGTCTTTTATACTCTCTCTCTCTCCCTTTCTTTCTCCACCTCATACCCCTTCACATTCTCCATCTCTCATCATTCACCCAAAGTAACCCCTAAATCATATCCTCTGAAGAACATTGTAGAAAAAGAATGTTGAGGGTAGACTCATCAAATTCAATTTGCAGGATTTTTCCACCCACAAGGATACAAGGGCATCATTTCCACCCGAATTTCCAGTCTCGGTTTGGTTTGATTTTGAGTTGATAAAAGTATTGATACTCTGCTGTAGATCGCCTTGAATTACTACAATGAGCTCATAGCAATAAGCCTCATAAGCAGGAGTGGGTGGACCTTTTTGCAGAACATCAGTTATAACATATGCACTTCAATATGCTACAAGGTTACGTTTATCCTAAGACATTTTTTTAACTAAATAAATGGTAAGGTATCACTAATTCTTTTGCAAGAGTACCTTTATTATGAAAGCTTGATAACCAATTTCTTGAAATGTATAGAAATGCAGCATTATTTATCTATATTAGTATTAGTAGTATTAGTATATTAGTATTAGTATATAAATAGGATCGTATATAATGCATGTATAGATAGCATTATTTTCAGGGTTTTATTCTGATATCATTCTGCCCTCCCAACTCATGAAACCAATTCTACGCTCTTGCATGGATATATAGAAACCTGAACCCGATCACCTCCCTAGGGAATGCTCCATGTGTGTTTTAGAGGCTGTGCAGAGTGTGCTTCCTATCCTGCTACATTAAAATGAACGGTTTCTGCGCACAGAAAAAAACAACTCAACATGTGCATGTGTGTGTGCATGCATGTTTTCCAAGTTACAGGAGAAGCTGTGAGATGACAAGAGTAGAAGGCAGTCTATATTATTCATGTGCAGCCATGCATGTCCTTCACTCTGTCCCTATCTTGTCTGTCCTCTCTTCCCTTCGTTCTCTCGCTGTCTCACAATGTGTCTTTACCCGTCTTTGCCTGTCAATCATTTGTTCTCTTTCTTTAGTTCATTTCAGGGTTTATCGTTCAGTGAGATGACATTTCCTTTCCTCTATGAATTAATCAGTCCATCTGCCTGCCTTTATTGTAACAGTCTGGAGCACTTGAAGTAGATCTTAAAGCATGATACAAAACACCATTTATGGTCCCTACGGGGAATGCAGGCTGTAAGCTCAACACACAGAACACAAAGTGGTCAACCCACAACTCCATCACTTACAAGAACAACTTGTCTAGTGTGCTATATGCAGAAAAAAATGTGTAGGCAATAGAAGTGTTAGCAATGTGCTTTATAATGGGTAAACGTATGTAAATCTAGGTTTATAGCCTTATATAAATTCACTGTATCTTGTTTTGTTTTATGTGAAATGCTCAACCATGTGAGCTTGATGCTGTAAAACCGTAACCATGGTTTCTCTGTGTTCTCTTTTGTGCATCTTTGTTACTAAACTAGGTTAGGGTCACATCACTACTTGTGTTTTGGTTGTTGTGGGTTTGTTGTGAGGTTATGATGTGCAGGTGCAATTGAATACGTGTTGTCATTTTCATGTATTCAGCAACAGTGCTTCCAGTACAAACTATTCAAATCTGAGTTTGAAAACAAGCATTAATAGAGACTTTATGGACTTTTATTTTTATTGTAAACACAACATAAAAACATAGAAAAAAACATTTGAAACACCAAAAGGAAAGCAATTTTGTTGGAGCATTTACTGTACTCTATGGAATATGTGCATTAGATTGTAAATGTTATATTACATGAATTCCCTTTCCCCCGGAACTAGTAACCTTCTGAGGACCTCATTGCATTTAGACCACAGGGACCAGGGTCTAAATTAAGTTTTGGGGGCTTTATTACTCCCCCCAAAAAGTCTCCGATCGGGGAGGGTAGTACTTTCTGAAAGTACAGGAACCTTCGTGCTTGGGTTTGCAGGGATGACCGTCACTGATTGGCCGAACACAAACAGCATGCCTGCTTCAACACGCCAACCGGCTTCATTCATAAAACAAGCAAGTACTCTCATATCGATTTATGACCATTTTCAAGTGTTTTTTATTTGAAACTTGCAGGCACGCTGAACTGCAGTCTGAACTGTAGTTTACCCCTGCGACCACTAGCGCAACTTATCCTGTCATGGTGCTTTATACGTCAGCTGACTCATTTGTCAAACCTTCTTGTTCCTTCCAAATAGTTCTGGGGACTTAAAGGCAGGGTTGGTGAGGTTGAAAACCTAGCGAGGTGGCCGGGTTAGCTCAGTTGGTAGAGCAGACGCACATATATAGAGGTTTACTCCTCGACGCCGCGGGTTCGACTCCGACCTGCGGCCCTTTGCTGCATGTCATTCCCTCCCTCTCTCTCCCCTTTCATTTCTTCCGCTGTCCTGTGGAAATAAAGACCTAAAAATGCCCCAAAAAGTAATCTTAAAAAATAGGAAAAAAAATCTAGCGAGATTTGAAAGTAGCATCTCCTCTGGCTTTGTCTAACCCCTCTCCCTGCCCTCAACAATCCCCCCACACACAGATGTGCACGAGCACCACTTCAAAGCGAGGCGCCGCTCTGCTTCAGAGTAGAGCGGAGGAAGGACTGTAATTCCACTCATCAAAACTACTTTATTGTACATACAACTACACAATTTACTTTGGTTTTATATTTTGTTCGAATAAAAAAAATTATAAATGACTTTCCATTTATGTTATTACAACGATCAAGACATTATATCTCATCTCCGTACATGCTGCACACAATAGTTACAACCAATGTGTTTATTTTTCATATAAACAATAATAAATATCATATAGTAATCAAAACTTTGTCCAACTTTGGCAGAGGTGGTCTCATCGATCCGTGTTTCCACGGTGTCGACGTCGACTTATCCTTGTCATAACTACAAAATAATAATAAGAAGAAAAACGCAGACCCTGCATCAGCACATTTGTGAAAAGCCAATATGTAAATGACACATGTTGAGACCCTGGCGACCATATAACGTTACACAGGCGTTTTGTTAGATAAGAATGTGTAAACATACATTAGCTAGTGTAGCTTACTAGTAGCCTAGATCAACAGGGAAGCTAACGTTAGCATTGGGTTTTGGGGGCAACGTTGGCTAGACATTTCCTAAAAAAACAACAAATCCCCCCCCCCCCCCCCCCCAAAAAAAAACAAAACGTAATGTACCTGTCCATCAGAAAGACCGCATACACGGCTTCACTTTTCATGCTTTTCAGCGCCCTCAGCTGTCGCCATCGCTGAAAAGCTATGCTAGTGTTTACTCTAGTTTGACCTGCAGCCCCTTTTAGTCTCCGCTTTTTCAGTCTCTTTTCTTTGCCTTTTTAGCAGGGCGGGCGGTTGCAAGTAAGTGTGGAAGCCGGCAACTTTTGCTGAGTTTCTCCTCCATTCTTCAGCAGACTTGCAGGAACTCCAGTGGCGAAGACGCACACTGAGCTTGGGCTCGTTCAAAGGAGGGGTAGAGTACGAGCAGCTGGGCAAGGAGGCATTTTATTGGTTCTTAAAAAAAAAGGTCAGTTCGGTTTGATTGGTGGGAGTTTTTACAGGATTACAGCAGCTACAGATGACAGATCTTTTTCACTCCTTTTTCAGAGCCCATAAGTTATTTATTGCTTTCAGGGTGTAAAGACCATTTAAAAAAATATATAAAAAAGTATATATTGGAAAATGTTACCAACCCTGCTTTTAAAATGATGAATGATATCCCACTTTTTTTTTCCCTTTCTTTTCTTTTTAGCTTGTCCTGTGTGTGTGTGTGTGTGTGTGTGTGTGTGTGTGTGTGTGTGTGTGTGTGGCGTGCGTGCGTGTGTATTAAAAGGAAGAGAGAGAATGCATAATGCCCACTGTATGTTTCACTTAGGTTTGTATGTTGTAGCTGCACAGAAAGTTTGACATCTGAATTAGTCTAAATAATAACCCGAAGGACAGAGGGGGGTAACATGCAACAGAGATGATGGAGATGTTTTAAACATGCAGTGAAGGCCACTGTGAGTCCACTGTCCGCCTGAGACACATCACTTTAATTTTGACGGCACTCAACAAGCTTGACACGTCGAACTGTCAAAAGTTGTCATTCATTCATCACTCGGGTGTTCCCTCTCCAAAGAAGCACTTTGACTCTATTGAATATCGAAGCGTGTTTGACCTCTGACAATGCCAACGCCTCACTGTTACACTGATACTCTACAGGTGTTTTGTAAGTTTGATCTCATTAATCATAACTGATGTATATTTTACATTGCTACTGACCAATTTCCAATGCATGCTGTAGATTCTCTGAGTTTTAGATGTATTCTCTCAGCCTTTCAGGCAGACATCTGTTTATTCAATTAGCTGACTCTTGAAATTGCTTTTTGTCTTGTATTCTATCACACTGAAGGTCAGTGGATGGAAGTGGATGTTTTCTCGCAATGTATTGCAGTTGTAAGTGCAGATCATTTTACTTGGCATTGCTTTAACCTAATTGTAACAATAACTTTGACACAAATAAATGTACGCTTGATGGTGACAGTGGTAGATTACATAATCTAAATGAGTTTAAAAGAGTCTAGAAATTGATTTTCTTCCTGTGTGGTGCACGGAAATTTATGACAGAACTTTTTTCCAGCTGAGATCTGCCCACTTCAAACCATTGAGAAACTTACAGACAAAACAAGCCAGACATCTCTCATGTGAAACAACCAAAACTGCTCCAATGTTGGCAGAAAACCGTGTGTTCATGTACACTAGGACCCAATTGCTTATAGTAAGATGATGGTTGAGGAAATAGGTCTTTAGGCCTTAAAGTCTACATGATTCCTAGCAAATGAGCTAAAAGACATACCATCTCTCCCAATTTATTTTTCATGAGGCTAATTTCAGAGTCTGAAAAGGTAGAGAGAAAGAGAGGGAGAAGGAAGATTAAAATGGATTCAGTGGAGAAAAAAGGAAGAGGGAACAACAGAGGGGGGGGGGGAATGTTAGTCACCCTCAGGTTCTCTGCTGGAACACTACCGACTTCTTCACGACAAGAAGTGTGTGTGTGTGTGTGTATATAATTCTGGACAGCTAACTTCTTACCTCTCCAGCAGCTAATTGAAAGTAATCTTGTCACTCCAAGTGTGTCTCCTTCCTCAATTTTAAGGTTATTTTTTGAGCATTTATTATGTAGGACAGCTGAAGATGTGAAAGGGGAGAGAGCGAGGGAATGAGATGCAGCAAAGGGCCACAGGTCGGAGTTGAACCTGCGGTCACTGCGACAAGGACCAAGCCTTTGTACATGGGGTGCACACACTACAAGTTGAGCTATCCAGGAACCCCTAAATTATTCTCTTTTATGAACAGCAGAAGTGTTTTACAGTACCATGAGTGCATATATTTTTAGCCTGGGTGTCCCAGCAGGGAATAAGGGATTTTGTAATATTGAAGATATGGAATGAGGTCTCTTATGCCCAACGAGCTGCGACTGATTGTACACAACATTCAAATGGTTTGAAAATGATTGTGTCTTTTTAGCAGCTTGTATTTGTAAAAAATGTAATGTAATGTTTTGCTTCCTCTATGGGAAGGAACGTCACGCTCCCTGAAGAAACCATGCCATAAGTGTTCCCTTGCTTAGGCCTACTAGTACATATCTCGCAGAGCCTTGCGTCTGCCTTTTTAGGCACTTTTGTCTCACAAGAAGTGAGGGTTGAAGCACAAAGGATGTACAGTCATGTGTGTTTCTATCAGGCTCTCTGTTCCAGCAGTCTTGTTAGTTGGGCCTCTTGTGGGCTTGTCATGGATGGATAGCTGCACTACAGAGAAGGTGGTCTGTCGCCATGGGCCTATACACACACACACACACACACACACACACACACACACACACACACACACACACACACACTCTCTCTGCTGTGAGCTTCACGCTGCTGGGTGACAGCACCCAGGCAAGATAGATCAAACTAAGAGAGGAGTGATGCACCTCTGTGTGTTTGGTTGTGGGTGTTTTTCTGCCTCTGGGTGTGTGGATGCACTTTTGTTTGGGTATGTTTTTCTCTGTGTGTGTCTAGGGCCTATAGCTCTCAAATGACTTCTTGCAGCTAAGAATCATGGGTAACAAAAGCCTGTTGTAGCCTAGGGCACCAAGCACTTTCTGTTACTTTTCTTATTTTAGACACAGACAGGAAAAGGTTAAGTAACACCAGCATATGAAAAGGAGGGGCAGTTGGTCTAAAGAATACTTTTTTTTTTTTTTTAGAACAACCCAGTGCATCTGCAAAACCCCAAATTATATTCAGTGAAAATGTTTTTGTTTTTACATCCAATGCCAACATTTTTTAAGTTTTTGCTTTATGCTTAAACTCTGCATTAAATTCACGGCATGAAAAGGTTATGGAAAGAACACAAACATTATTAGCAGGTCTGTCATAGGAAAGAAACTCTAGTCTCCTGCATGAAAGTCTAGCATCCTACCCATACACCACCCCGACTTCCATGGTCTTACTTTGCACCTTGCTACATACACTATAGGGTACCTGCATTGCTATTGAACGTTGGCATTGGATGAAAATCGTGAGGTGCGGATTATGTGTTCTTGGGCTGCTTTAGAAATGCTTCAAGTATGTTGTGTGCTGATAAATTCTGATAAGAAATTGACATTTCCATTAATAGCATGACTCTTCTTTCATGTAAGACATTATAGCGGGTGTAATCATGCCCTGACGACCTTGTAATATTTTTGTTTGATGTTGCATAATTCTGTTCATCTTGCAGGTCTCTGTATCTCATGACAAGCCACTGAATGAAATAATTTAGAAATTTAAATTAACACTACATAAGTTTAGAAAGATTCTCCAAACTCTATGTCCTAGGCTTACTGTTAAAGTGTCAAGCCAATCCGAGATAACCATGATGGGGGTTAAGGTTATTTTAAGTCCCTCCAGAGACATTGTACAACTGGTTTCACAGGCTGAGAATTTTTCCTAATGACCAGTCATCTGATCCTCATGTGTAAAATTGGCTGAGTGTCCCTTTAAAGTCTCTGTTGCTGCTGGCGTATGGTTCTCCAATAAAGACAACATAAAGAAATGTCACAGAGGGATGTGACCTGTCGTTACCTTGATTAAGCTATCTTGGTTATTGCATTAAATAGTATCCATGGCAACAAGCACCAGAAGGTAGAAACACAAACAGTGAGTTTATGATCTCTTTATGTGTCTGACCATTTTATTTGTTTAGCCTTTCTCTGTTTCTTTATTTCTGTTGGTCTGTTCAGTCTGTTCCGTCTGCATTTCTGTTGCATTCTGTTCTGTTCTTCTCATCGGTTGTTACCAAAGCGACCAGGGCTGGACTCGAGAGGATGAAACTAAGGTTAGAAGGCGAGTCTTCAAAAATCTGCCTAAATTCTTGTCTCCTTCTCTCTTCTTTTCACACTCTAATGGCCATTTAATCTCTTTCTGTCCTTTTGCTTTCTACCTTTATGTCTCTGACGCTTTTTTCCTCGAAATCTGCCAGTTGCGTGGGTTTCCCTTCCTTTTTTTTCTCTCTTCTCTCTATCCCTCTATTCTTATTAAGACAAGGGTAAGGTGTTCCAGTATGAATGACCCAACTATATAGGCCATGAGAGTGTCCTTGACTGTCTATGTGTGTAAAAGAGTGTAGAAGAGTCCCACTATCCCATCTATCTAGGCCAGTCTTGATGCATGTGCTCCATGGACCACTTCCCCACAGACCACATTGTATGTGTGTGTGTGTGTGTGTGTGTGTGTGTGTGTGTGTGTGTGTGTGTGTGTGTGTGTGTGTGTGTGTGTGTGTGTGTGTGTGTGTGTGTGTGTGTGTGTGTGTGTGTGTGTGTGTGTGTGTGTGTGTGTATGTGTATAGAGCAGTCCACTTCCCAAAAGACCAGACTCACTTTCACACTCTGGAGTCATAATGGCTAAAACAGGCTTGTTACAGGACTCCTTCTTCAGTGTGTGTGTGTGTGTGTGTGTGTGTGTGTGTGTGTGTGTGTGTGTGTGTGTGTGTGTGTGTGTGTGTGTGTGTGTGTGTGTGTGTGTGTTTCCATTTTCAGACCTGCGTCTATAACCAGCTCCAGAAAGAGGAGGGTTTTTTAAATGTGTGACTTTTTGTGGCTCTATGGATGGCAGTGTCTGTCTGTTGGTTGGTCGGTCGGTCGGTCGGTCGGTCGGGTCAGTCCACCCATCTGGTCGAGACTAAAATATCTCAACAACTATCAGATGGATTGCAAAGAAATTTGGCACAGACATTCATGGTTCCCTTAGGAGGAATCCTAACTTTGGTGATCCTTTGACTTTTGTGGTTTTGAGTGAAATATCTTTTTTATTGCCATGATATTTACTACAGGTCCCTAGAGGACGAATTGTACTGACTATGGTGATTCTGTGACATTTCCTCCAGCACCATCATCAGGTCATTGTTTTCATTTTCCCAATACTCTGATGTATGGCCATATACCTGCAAAAGTAATCATTGCTTATTAGCAAAGGTTAGCATGGTAACATGCTAAACTAAGATGATGAACCTGGTAAATATTACCATGTTAGCATTGTCATTCTTAGCATGTTAGTATGCTAATTTTAGCATTTAGTACATTGAGCAGCAAGCATGGCTGTAGATTCTTAGTCCTTTCCTGGCCATGGTGGTAGTTCAGATGTAACTATTGCTATTTGTCTTTCTCTCACTCTTCCTCTACATTATTCTCTCTTTTTTCATCTCCTCTCTCCACCCTTTACACCAGCTCATCTCCTATTCACATTTGTGATTTGTATTCTATATTAATATGTCTGAGAGAGAGAGAGAGAGAGAGAGAGAGAGAGAGAGAGAGAGAGAGAGAGAGAGAGATTTTTTTTAGGGTTTGGCTTGGCATCTGTAGTGATGTCATCAGAACAGGAGGCGCGACACCGTCTGTTGTCATGTCAACCAAAAGAGATTGAATATGATCATAAAGACAGAGAGAGATAAAGAGAGGGGATGAAGAAGAGAAATATGTGTGAGATGACACAGACTTACCTTCATGCCACCATGTTAAATACACACCTCAGCCTGTTTACTGTTGCTGGTTAATCTTCAAACGTCGTTCCCTTCAGTGTTTTCAGCAGTGGACAGTGTAAAATGTCATAGTTGGTCTCCTGCGTGCATGCGTCTGTCTGGGTTGCAATGTGATAAAGTTGATGATTAATGACATTACCTCAACGTGGCAGACGGGTAACCATGGCAATACCACACTAAACAAACACTATGTTCCAACAGGGACAGAGAAAAAAAGAGAGGGGGAAAGCGAGAGGACGAGGAGGAAGATGTTTTTTCTGGGAGAGTCATTGTGATTGTTGTAATATCCTGATAGTTTGATCTCTAACAGTCAAGCCCAGAATGCAGCTCAGACCTGTAAGCTCACTTAAAGGTGCTGTAGGTAGGATTGGGAAGATCCAGGACTTAAATTTGAACATCAACAACTTCTCAGTCCCTCCCCCCTTTCTGCTAAAAACAAAACAAAAACATTCTCCTAAGCCCCTCCCCCCACAAGGGAGAATGAATGCGTGTGCATGAGCAGTGATTGACACACAGTTAGACACCCCCCCCCCTGGCCATGATTGGTGCATCTGAACAGGGAGCTGTGGATTTTTGCAAATCGCACTACAAGCTGTACGTGGTGCCAGAGGAGCCAGATTTTTTTTTTATTACCTGCTTCATATAGTTCTAATCGAACGTAGGGTCAGTTTCAGCAAATATGACAGAAAGTTAGTTTTATAAGTCTTACCTACTGCACCTTTAAATATAATGAATTGCTACCAAGTCAGGAAAGAATGACATAACTGCTTTTCTATCTGTTACTGGAACTGTTTAATGGTCACTCATGTATTGAGTGATTCAACATCCTTCGGTTTCTGAAAGCTGTTATAAAACCCACATATGATTCAAAACAATGTCCTTGTCCCTCATTTTCCTCTGACCCTCTATCTATTCCTTATTCTTCTGATCACTTTTTCTCCTTTCTGTTTCTGTCTGCTCATCTGGCATTAGGAACGATCTTTTTTTGCCTCTTCCTCCCGTTTCTCTGTTCCGTCTCCTCTTTTCTCCTCCTTGCTATGAACTCTCCTGTTTCCGTCCCCCTAGTCTTTGCTAATGAAGCAGAGATCTGCCTGGGGACATTTTCCTCTCCATCAATATTCTATGCCAATTACCAGGGTTGGGTTATTAACTGTTACACAGGGAACCATGTCGCATTGCTCAGTCCTGTTGTTACCTTGCACAGACACACACACAGGCATACAGTGTCTCTCATATACACACACACTGACATATATTTATGTGTATGAGTAATGCCAATAATTCATGCATGTAATTTCTTCTCAGTATGATTTAGCTCTATGATTAGATGATGCATCTGTGAAAAGGTGCTTAATATCTTCCATTGGGAGACTCTCGAGACCGCTACAACATACAAGACAAGGGTCATGAGACTAGTGAGCTACTGTATTCTGCTCTGGTGTTGACTACCATTTGCTGTGCAGAGTTATTACTAGCTAATACACTGGCAACTTAATGGTCCCATATTATGCTAATTTTCAGGTTTATTCTTGTATTCTGGGTTTCTACTAGAACATGTTTACATCCTTTAATGTTCAAAAAACACATTACTTTTCTCATACTGTCTGTCTGAATGTACCTGTATTCACCCTCTGTCTGAAACACTCTCTCTTAGCTCTAACTTTCTGTCTTAGCGCTTGTCTCTTTAAGCCCCCCTTCTGAAAAAGCTCAGTCTGCTCTGACTGATCAGCGTTAGCAGGTCTTCCAGATCTGCGCACTCTGTGTCTCTGCACGTCATTGCAGTCGATGAATGACTGTAACCGCACAGTAGCAGCCATTTCTACCTATATATAGTATAGTTGTGACATCACAACTGTACAGAGGTCCTGGCGGCTAAATAAAAGGCACTGTTTCTGACTCCTAGCTGTGTGCATTTCTCTGTGGATTGAGCGTTTTGATACTTAGCACTTTGCTTGCTGCTTTATAATAAGAAAAAAACCTATGTTTAAACCCCTCTATTGCTTGTTGTCAGTCATTGTGGAGAAGTTTAAGTACAATACTTCTAGGTGGGAAAGTTTAAACTGTGTCCAATAAACATAAATTAACACTGTACTTCTGAAAATAGCTGCCATGCTAATGTTCCTCCAGAATAGCACCTGGTTTCTAGGTAAGAGGACCACTCCAGCGTCTCTCCAGCTATCTAGCATTTTATCATAATCAACTTTCTCTTCGTGACGACAAAATCCCAGTGCAGCAGCAGTGTAATAAATGATAATTTTCCCACATTTAACTTATGCTAATGCTAATTATTGCAAGTGCTAACATCCCGACAGAAGGTTGCCAAGTGTTAATGATGCAGGAAGTTATTTCACAACACAGTAGGGCTGATTGGAGCACAGATGTTGAGGTACTTTTCCTAAGGTGGGCCGGGGCCTTAAACAGGGAAAAAAAATCAATGGTCTTTGAAGCACCCTCACCACGGGATCTGAAATTGAGTGTGCCTAAATATGGTCGAGTCTCACTGTAGGAGTCAGCCTCATTAAAACAAGCACATCATTTGTGATAAAATGCAACGAGTATGGCGCTTTGAGGAGGACCAAGCCATGAAAGGAAGTCCTGTTCACTGCTGGTCAGCAAGCATATAACCTTAAGCAGTAATATTTGCCAACAGCAGGCAGCCCACGTAGACAGTTACTCAGAAGAAGAGAATTCAGTTTGGACAAGCATTAATTTTCAGGATGATTAGTTCACATCAGTAACAGTTTAAAAGACCTGCATGTTGTATGGGAAGCCAGCGACAGCTTTTTCTTTATCAACCAAAATCAAATGCAGCAGTTGATTGAGTCAACATAGACACATACAGTTAAGTTTTGGATTTTCTTTGGAAACAACACATGAACAGAGGGACTTGCTCAAACTGCTGGTCAGAGCTAATATATAGCTAATATACTAGTATTTCTAACATTTGGAGGACTTGCCAGAAACAAGCACTTGAGACCTAACTCTAACCCTATTTAAACGACTATAATTGGCTAAACTTGATGGATTTGTATTCCAGCATTGAACCAGTCATATGACATCCAACTTTTAGCCGTTTCTCTAAATATTAATTGCCAACATTATATCTGTCATTATATTGCAGAATAAACATCAAAGCTATAGCTACAGAAGAGGTATATATGGCCATTATATTGTGATTTTCTACAGCAGTGGTTGTGACAAGCGAGCCCAGGGTTTTTAGTGTTTGGCAGTATAGACATCAGCCATTCCAACACTTAACACACGCCTAACTGATGAGAGGGCGTCTAACAAACACACAAATGCATAGGCATACTCACACAAATGCAAGCACGCACACATGCATATAAATATATTAGGGCTTTCAATGTTAATCTAAAAAAATTAATGCATTATAATTTTTTTAACGCAGTAATCAAAGTAATCATTTTTATCTAGTTTGACCCTAACCTCTTCCCGTTATCGCAGTGCGGATGATTACACATATTCTCATGGTTCGTATCAACGGCAGTTGGTAGATGTGTTTAGCCGCTACAGAGCTCTGCAACACCGGCTACGGTGCACCGTATACAGGTATAAGGCAGAGTCCTGTGTCAGCATAGAAACATGTTCACTACAGTGGTGGTCGTCACAAGCAGGTGCATATGGTAATATTGCAAAAATGTACTTGGCTACACTTGCCTTAACAGTGCCATGTGAGAGACTGTTCTCTTTGGCAGGCAACATGCTAGTCTGATTGGTTGACAGGAGGCATGTTGCACAGATGCAGACTTTTGGAAGTAATTATCTTTAACCAAGAATGTAGTGACTGTTCCCTCTGTCTCTTCACATACATCATGGCATTCTATTTTTAAAATAGGCCTACTTATTGTTGCATTCATTTGAGTTGATGTTACTATGCAAAAAAATCACAGGTAAGCTATTTGTGACTTTGTAGCAGACATTACTTTGTAACAGTTGTTGGTTACTGCTAAATATGTCTGCAGTTCATATGGATACAAATTAAGATTGTTATTGAACGCTTGTTTAATAAATGTTAAGGGTTGAGATAATAAAACTGAAGAATTTGTTTCTTCAAACCAGTTTGTCATGCATTTATTTATTTTAACACTGCACGTTTACAAGTCAATCCTAGTATTTTAAATTTGCGATTAATTGTGATTAAACACAGCCCATGACTGTGATTAACTTGACTACATTTTTTAATTGATTGACAGCACGCATATAAACATATATACAGTCACATAATCTGTCCTCTCAGTTAAGGTAAATGCATTTCAGAATTATAATCTCTTCCTTCCTCTCTCTCTCTCTCTCTCTCTCTCTCTCTCTCTCTCTCTCTCAAACACACACACACACACATACACAAATACCAAAGAGGAAACAACATCTGCGGCATCTGGCCAATCAAAGCTTTGATCTGAGGTCACGTCACAGCCATTCTGGAGAAACGTGACAATCATCTGCTCTCACTCATATGTTGTTTTTTTAAAAAGAACAAAGTCAGCGCTCTGTAGCACACAGTGCAAACATACTAACACACATACTGTACACACATGTTGGACCTCTTTTCACCTACTGTCACACTGCCTTCTTTATGTGTCACTCCCTTTTTGTCTCTTTTGCTTTCACTCAGTTGTTGTCACTCACAGTGTCTTTGTGCTGCTCTGCTGTCTGTTTCTGTCTATCTTGTGCCTCTGTGTTAAAGTTGGTGTTTGTGTGTGTGTGTGTGTGTGTGTGTGTGTGTGTGTGTGTGTGTGTGTGTGTGTGTGTGTGTGTGTGTGTGGTGCAGTGTTTGTGTGTGACTGTACCTCTCTAAATCAGGCATCTGGTGGCTATCAGAGTTAATCACCCAAGCCTCCTATAACTGGCCGTGACACACAAGCTCACGCAAAATCAGACACAATGGCACACAAAGCATTTATTAGAACATGACAGTGCATTAGAAAGCTTAAGAAAGAAGCATAGTCAGCACAGCAGTGGCCCAAGTGGCAGGATGAAGAAATGGAGACCAGCAAGAGGCCACGGGCAGAAAAGAAAGAAGAAGGTGAGGAAGAAGATTAGAAGAAGAAGAGGAGAAAATGAAGGTGGAAAGAAGGGTAGGAAGGTGGCAGGATGATCACACATTTGGGCATTTAAGCATAGCAGGACTTGATAATGACACTGCTGTGCAGCTTATATATACAGAAGATGTAAACGGGAGGCGTGAAATGCCCGGACAGGAAAATCAGTGATCAGTGCACTGGAGGCAGGTAAATGAGTCCAAATTCTTCTTCCTTAAATTATGTATGATTATGTAAAAACTTCAGACCATATACTGTACGTCACATTCTGGGATTCAAAACCAGAGATAGAAATATCTTTATGCAGAGGTCAGAGTCAAAGTCAGGTTCACTTTAATATCAAAAGCTCTGTGATTTGGACACCGAGACTTTTCATGGTCAGGGTTAGCAGTAATTTGCAGGGCTGAGTTAAGGCAAGGCTGTCCTGTCGGGGAGGACAGGTCAGGACCTCGGAATTACAAATCCACTTATGAAAGTAAGACAGGGAAAGGGAGACAGGCAGTTCTTCTCTATTCTTTTCCACTGACACTATGCTGCCTTCTGACTGAAGTGTCTGAGTTGAGCTACACTATTATGAGGATAGATACTGTGCGGTGCTTTCCAGCGCCGTAGCTGATAGTCGACTGCAGGTGAAAGGTTTAACAATGACTGAATTGTTTTGCTTGCTATGCATAATTGTTCTTTTCCAAATCATTCTTTTTCCATTTGGTGAAAAACGTAATGCATCCTATGTTTCCTTGTCATCTGGTTATTGTTTGTACTCATTGTGCTCACCGTTGGCTGTCTCGATTCGGAGTGAAACTTTCCATTATTTGTGACTTTGTCCACACTGTGAGCAGGGCTAGGCCGTGCCACACTGCTCCACGCAGCGAAGGAGTTGTTAGCCTCAGTAAAGACAGCTGTATTCCATCTAAACTGTTTACTGTCAAAGAGACAAGGTCAGGACACCTGGTACACTCTGAATGTGTCTGTCCCTCTTTGTGACACCCTCCTTTCATCTCTCTCTTCCTGTTCTCCACTTCTGTCTCTTGTATTGAGGTACAGGGGAAGGTTTACATGCCGCACATTTCTAGCTACAGTGAGAGCTTTGTCTTTCATTTTTTATTGCATGGCTCCTATATGGGTCCACATCTTGCCAAAGTTAAACTCAAAGGCAGCCTAGTGAAACATTTTATGGAAATACATGCAATAACTCTGCTGGCCAATGAAAACCATGTATCTCCAAATTTGGTGATTTTTAATATTTCAGATGAACTGAAGCAGTTGGTTGTCTTTGTGAACTGGGGAAAAAAAATTCTAAGAAATCATCAGATATATGATTGGTGTTTGAAATTAATAAACCATTATTAATAAATCATTTATTTTAAATCCCATTGGAATATCTGAAAAAAAATGCATTGTCACAAAGTCACAATGTTTTTGATTTGATTTTTTTTAGCTCCTCAAAAGTTTAGGTTTTGGAGAAATGTGATATTCATAGGACAGCAACAATAATAACATTTGTGAAAAATACTATAATACGTACAAAAATAATTCCATTGCATCAAGCTGTGCATCATTCTGGGATATTTCATTCAGGATTCTGTTTTTTTGTTTTTGTTTTCATGTTCAGTATATTAAATATCACGTTAAAAATAGTAGAGGTCTCCTTATGTGTAGACATGCAGCACAAATTGACAGGACATTGTGTGTAATGAATGTCATTTTTCTCCAACTGTTAATTACATCACCTTAAAGCAAAAAGCTGTTGCGGATGTTGCCTCCTCCCGTGTATGTGTGTTGGCTGCATCCTGAAACGGTTCCATGGCAGACAGATACCTAATATCACAGTGTATGGATCATTTTTAAATATGCTACTTTGAAAATCTTTAGAAAGAAATTACAGATCTCTAAACATTTGGGTCTGTTTTGAGATGTGAGTCAATGTGAGTTCTGTGTGACTTTGATTTGTTTGTGTTGTTTCTGTTCTGTGTATCAGAGATAAACAAACGGACAGATGCAGTCAGACATGCTGACATCGCCAGAGACATTTTTTGACATTTTTTGGAGCACAATATGGAAGAAAAACTGGTCCCACCACTTACTGTCCACTGTCTGCTCGCACACATACGGAAAGACACACAAAAACCCACACATTCCGCTTCCTCCAGTCGTGCTGCTGCCTCCTGGGATCAGTGAGAGCAGCTGTGCTAGCAATGCAGTCATAGTAAATCCAAATTCTCTCCTAATTGATATGCCTGCTTAAATCAATGTAAAAATGAAAAAAGCAGCCTGAGAGAGAAGGGTGAGTGTTTATTTAAGTAAAATAAGCACAAACAACTAAAACGAAACATTAAATGTTAAAGAATAAGGTTAATATTTGTAAACAGTGTCTTATGTAATTACAAAAAAAAATTCTGAATGATTAATATATTAAAATGTGGATTTATTCCAATTCAGTTAAGTAGAGCTACTTTAATTTGATCAATTTTCAGTTCTTGGTCATAATTTAGAAACAGCTTTTAAACTTGAAGCACTCCATCACTATAATACGCATAGTATAATTAACCGGTTGCACATATGAAACATATTCAATTCATGTGTGGTCGCAATGTATTTGGAGGCCTGTGTACACAGATTAAACAAAGTGCTTACAGTTACTTTCCTATTTTGTTTTTAGTAGCTTCTTTCATTCTTATTTGTCAATTATTGTTTTTTAATCACCACTCCCTTCACCCTTTTGTCCATCGTATCAAAGACTATTGTTGAAGTGTTCTCCTCTCTGAGAGTACTTGGCTTTGATTGGGTGGAGAGAGAAACACCATAGCAACAGCCAGCTGATGGATTAAAGCCCTAATTGGGAAGAGAAAGTCACTCTGTGATTACACACACACACACACACACACACACACACACACACACAAACACACACACACACACACACACACACACACACACACACACACACACACACACACACACATGTTTAATTAAAAGGAAATGGAAGCCAGAAGACAACTTACTTTTTCTTTCTGTGTGACATTGTTACCATTTATTGTTAGCCCACATACAAACACACACACACACACACACACACACTTAAGTCACTCACTCGGCTACATCAAACATGGCCGCTTCTCCCTTGCAGAGTTTTCCCCTCGCCCCTCCATCATCTCTGTTAATCAGCACCGTGTGGAGCCACTCCACATTCATTACTCCTTGATTAATCCATTAATTATGAGAAAACTCAGTTTGATTGTTACTGAACAATATGCGTGTGTGTGTGTGTGTGTGTGTGTGTGTGTGTGTGTGTGTGTGTGTGTGTGGATGAGCTTATCATGCATATGTGTGTAAGTGTGCACATCGGCTCCTTGTATATGTGACCGTGTGCGCTTACATAAACCTTTACATTATGTGTGTACTGTATGTATGGAAATGTTGGTAGCTACACACATTACGCTTTCACGTGTGTGTGTGTGTGTGTGTGTGTGTGTGTGTGTGCTGAAGACATTATTAAGCGAGAGTGGATGTAATTTGTGGTGGACTAATAGAAAGTGGTCACGCAGGCAGACCTAGCTGTGTGCAATACAAATCACTACAGCTGGCCTGCTTGTTCCTCAAGGTGACATTCAGCTCTGTGTAGTTTACCTGAAACGGTGTGTGAGAGAGGGTGTGATCTCTGATTTCACTTTGTTTTGAAGCCTCCTTACAAAAGAAAAAACATTTAAGGATTTAAGAGGGCTGTTTGCTGGAGCTTAGTTAGAACATGCTTTTGTCTTTTGTCTTCTGAGGAATTGTTTTTGTTGCTACACACCTGTTCAGGTTAAAAGCTTCATTTAGAACACATTAAAAAATTCAGTCAGCATTGAGTTAAATATTCCACCAATAATCTAGCCTGGCACTTGAAATCCAATTTTTGGAATACATGTCCATTTCTTGATGATGTGATTTTCATCATTTTATAATAATATTATACATATTAAAATTATATTTGTTGGGTAAGTGTTCCAATGTCCTGTTAAGAATATTCAGTCCTCCACCTTCAGCCCTTTGTGTTAGCCCAAATTGCATTATTTGTGTGATAACTGAACCAGCAGAATATCTTTCCATTTTCTGATGCTTATCTGAGTCTGGGTAGTGGCAGCAGGCAAAGTAAAGTAGCCCAGACTTCCTGACATCCTTCTCCCCAGCTCTTCCTGTGGAATCCTGAGGCCTTCCTAGGGCACATACGATATGCAATACCTCCTCAATGTTCTGGGTCTGCCCTGGGATCTCCCTCAGTTGGACCTGACCTGAATATGAGCATTAAATATCTGAACCACCTCCGCTGGCTCTTTGAAAGACAGAAGAGCAGATATTCCACTCCAGGCCTCTTCTGGATATCAGAGGCCCTCACCCTGTCCCCAAGGGTGAGCTCAGCCACCGCAAGAAAGAAGCTAATTTCAGATACTGGACCTTCTCCTATAAGGTGGCTATCCACCAATTTCCAGCAGAGTACCATGGCCTCAGATATGGACATGCTGACCCTCTCAACCGCTTTACACATGGCTAAGGAGTATCTGGCTATAAACACCGGAATACCTAATTTGGAATGAATATTTGACTGCGTCTTGTCTGGTTGTGCATCGGTACAGTATCAGCTGACAGACTATATTATAAGGGCAGGTGTTGATAAATTCATACATGGGACAGAATCTGTCAGCACATCTTTGTTTTTTTTCTATTTCCTGTACTTCTTTCTGTCAACTTATCTCTTTCCCTTCTTCCTTTTTTCTTTCTCTCTATCCATTTTTTGCTTTACTCTTTCCTTCTCTTCAACATGCTCTT